>NC_088709.1:48729537-48916010 GCF_963576615.1 Watersipora subatra | reverse complement strand
ATAGTGTACATAATGATTAGACATGATGATCTCCTACTGTACACAGGACTGACAAAATATAATAGTGTACTTAATGATTAGACATGATGATATCCTACTTTACACAGGACAGACTAGTATAATAGTGTATATGATGATTAGACATGATGATATCCTACTGTACACAGGACAGACTAGTATAATAGTGTACATAATGATTAGACATGATGATATCCTACTGTACTAAGGACAGACTAGTATAATAGTGTATATGATGATTAGACATGATGATATCCTACTGTACACAGGACAGACTAGTATAATAGTGTATATGATGATTAGACATGATGATATCCTACTGTACACAGGACTGACAGTATATAATAGTGCACATAAAGAATGAACATGATGATATCTTACTGTACACAGGACTGACAGTGTATAATAGTGTACATAATGATTAGACATGATGATATCCTACTGTACACAGGACTGACAGTATATAATAGGGTACATAATGATTAGACATGATGATATCCTACTGTACACAGGACTGACTGTGTATAAGAGTGTACATAATGATTAGACATGATGATATCCTACTTTAGACAGGACTGACAGTGTGTAATAGTGTACATAATGAATAGACATGATGATATCCTACTGTACACAGGACTGACAGTGTATAATAGTGTACATAATGATTAGACATGATGATCTCTTACTGTACACAGGACTGACAAAATATAATAGTGTACTTAATGATTAGACATGATGATATCCTACTTTACACAGGACAGACTAGTATAATAGTGTATATGATGATTAGACATGATGATATCCTACTGTACATAGGACAGACTAGTATAATGGTGTACATAATGATTAGACATGATGATATCCTACTGTACACATGACAGACTAGTACAATAGTGTATATGATGATTAGACATGATGATATCCTATTGTACACAGGACAGACTAGTATAATAGTGTATATGATGATTAGACATGATGATATCCTACTGTACACAGGACAGACAGTGTATAATAGTGTACATAACGATTAGACAAAATGATATCTTACTGTACACAGGACTGAAATTGTATAATAGTGTACGTAATGATTAAACATGATGATATCCTACTGTACACAGGACAGACTAGTATAATAGTGTATATGATGATTAGACATGATGATATCCTACTGTACACAGGACAGACTAGTATAATAGTGTATATGATGATTAGACATGATGATATCCTACTGTACACAGGACAGACAGTGTATAATAGTGTACATAACGATTAGACAAACTGATATCTTACTGTACACAGGACAGACTAGTATAATAGTGTACATAATGATTAGACATGATGATATCCTACTGTACACAGGACAGACAGTGTATAATAGTGTACATAATGATTAGACATGATGACATCCTACTGCACACAGGACTGACAGTGTATAATAGTGTACATAATGATTAGACATGATGATATCCTACTGTACACAGGACTGACAGTGTATAATAGTGTACATAATGATTAGACATGATGATATCCTACTTTACACAGGACTGACAGTGTATAATAGTGTACATAATGATTAGACATGATGATATCCTACTTTACACAGGACTGACAGTGTATAATAGTGTACATAATGATTAGACATGATGATATCCTACTGTACACAGGACTGACAGTGTATAATAGTGTATATAATGATTAGACATGAAGATATCCTACTTTACACATGGCTGACTGTGTATAAAAGTGTACATAATGATTAGACATGATGATCTCCTACTGTACACAGGACTGACAAAATATAATAGTGTACATAATGATTAGACATGATGATATCCTACTGTACACAGGACAGACTAGTATAATAGTGTATATGATGATTAGACATGATGATATCCTACTGTACACAGGACAGACAGTGTATAATAGTGTACATAACGATTAGACAAACTGATATCTTACTGTACACAGGACAGACTAGTATAATAGTGTACATAATGATTAGACATGATGATATCCTACTGTACACAGGACTGACAGTATATAATAGTGTACATAATGATTAGACATGATGATATCCTACTGTACACAGGACTGACAGTGTATAAGAGTGTACATAATGATTAGACATGATGATATCCTACTGTACACAGGACTGACAGTGTATAATAGTGTAATTTGTGATTATGCATGATAATATCTTTCTGTACACAGGACTTAGTGTGTATAATATTGTACCTAATGATTAGACATGAAAATATCCTACTGTACACTACACTGACATTGTATCATAGTGTATATAATAATTAGATATGAAAATATCCTACTGTACACAGGACCGACAGTGTATTATAGTGTACATAATGATTAATCATGATCATATCTTACTGTACACAGGACTGACAGTTGATAATAGTGTACATTTCATTAGGCATGAGGATATCTTATTGTACACATGACTGACAGTGTATAATAGTGTACATAATAGTTAAACATGATGCTATCCTACTGTGCACTAAACTGACAGTGTATAGTTGTGTATATACTAAATAGATATAGATATGATGATATCCTACTGTACACAGGATTGACAGTGTATAATAGTGCACATAAAGATTAGGCATGATGTTATCCTACTGTACACAGGACTGACAGTGTATAATAGTGTACATAATGATTAGACATCATGATATCCTACTGTACACAGGACTGACAGTGTATAATAGGCTACACAAAGATTTTATATGATGACATCTTGCTGTACAAAGGACTGACAGTGTAATTAGGTGTACATAATAATTAGACATGATGATGTCCCACTGTACACATGACTGACTAAGAAATTGAGTACATAGTGATTAGGCATGATGATATTCTCAAGTATGCAGGACTTAGAGTGTACATCAATATGTATAATACATCAATGTATAATCAATGTACATCAATGTATAATAGTGTACATCATTACTTGACATTATTATATCCTACTGTACGGTGGAATGGTAGTGTGTAATAGGGTACCTATTGATTTGACATGATGATATCCTACTGTACACAGGACGGACAATTCATAATAGTGTACATGATGATTACATATGATCATATCCTACTGTACACAGGACTGACAGTGTATAATAGTGTACATAATGATTAGACATGATGATATCCTACTGTACACAGGACTGACAGTGTATAATAGTGTACATAATGATTAGACATGATGATATCCTGCTGTACACAGAACTGATTAGCAAAAGAGTGTGCATAATGATTAGGCATGGTCATATCCCACTCTAGAAATGACTGACAGTGTATAGTAGTGTACCTAATGATTAGACATGTTGATATTCTACTGTACACAGGACTGACAATGTATAATAATGTACATAATGATTAGACATGATGATATCCTACTGTACACAGGACTGACAATGTATAATAATGTACATAATGATTAGACATGATGATATCCTACTGTACACATGACTGGCAGTGTATAATAGTGTACATAATGATTAGACATGATGATATCCTACTTTCACAGGACTGACAGTGTATAATAGTGTACATAATGATTAGACATGATGATATCCTACTGTACACAGGACTGACAGTGTATCATAGTGTACATAATGATTAGACATGATGATATCCTACTGTACACAAGACTGACAGTATATAATAGTGTACATAATGATTAGACATGATGATATCCTACTTTACACAGGACTGACAGTGTATAATAGTGTACATAATAATTAGACATGATGATATCCTACTGTACACAAGACTGACAGTATATAATAGTGTACATAATGATTAGACATGATGATATCCTACTTTACACAGGACTGACAGTGTATAATAGTGTACATAATGATTAGAGATGATGATATCCTACTGTACACAGGACTGACTGTGTATAATAGTGTACATAATGATTAGACATGATGATATCCTACTTTACACAGGACTGACAGTGTATAATAGTGTACATAATGATTAGAGAAGATGATATTCTACTGTGCACAGGAATGACAGTGTATAATATTGTACACAATGATTAGAGATGATGATATCCTACTCTACACAGGACTGACAGTATATAATAGTGTACATAATGATTAGACATGATGATATCCTACTTTACACAGGACTGACTGTATAATAGTGTACATAATGATTAGAGATGATGATATCCTACTGTGCACAGGACTGACAGTGTATAATAGTGTACATAATGATTAGAGATGATGATATCCTACTGTACACATGACTGACAGTGTATAATAGTGTACATAATGATTAGACATGATGATATCCTACTTTACACATGACTGACAGTGTATAATAGTGTACATAATGATTAGACATGATGATATCCTACTGTACACAGGACTGACAGGGTATAATAGTGTACATAATGATTAGACATGATGATGTATTACTGTACACAGGACTGAGAGTGTATAAGTATTAAATAACCATAGAAATGGTAAAGGTTAAGCTAATTATTTACACAAACGGTTTTAATATCCTAGTAAACAACCTAATCGACACTTTTTTGCTCACATTATTGTTGTGCATATAATTTCAGGTATCATATGATGTTATATATGAGATGAGATAAATATGAGATGATATATTAGTACACTAAAATGATGCACAACAGAGGCGCATTTATTTGTAAAATTTAGGTACAAGTTTGTCATGTATTTTCCTAAAATATGTTATTTTCTAAAAAATGATATTAATTTATTTTTATTATGAAATATTACTTTCTTAACCATATCATTTAACTTCTAAAATAAGAATTAATCATACTAAAATCTAGATCATCAACAAAAATGTGAACTCGTTGTAATTATAAAGTATTTTTTGTTTTGCTATTAGTTATTGTAACTATTAAAAAAAGTGTTGTTTTGTTTAAAACGGGCAACAGAGATGGTATGTTTATAGCTCCACGATGTTCTAATCACATAAGCAAACGCTAAAATATTTGATTTTTTATTTTTGACCAAAGAATTTTATGACAGCTTCATTAATTATTTTCCAGTAATACCAAAAGGTTCCAAAACTATTTTCACTTTTTTAACTTTTAAGTTTTTTATTATTATCTAAAATAAAAGTATTTGTGTCACTTGTTGAAGAAATGAAAATAAGAATAAGAACATCAGTATATATTTTTATTGCCATTTGAATAACATATTCAATTTCTCACCATTATTTATAGTTCAAAGAAAAAAGAAAGCGTAATATTATTATGTTTTATTAGTTATCTTGAGGTGTTGACTGATGTTCTATGAAAAGAATCAAGGAGATTGACCAACCATGAGCTGAGATATAGCCAGCCAAACACAGGTCTACCAAAAAACATAAGTTTTTTGGTAATCATCAATATATGACGTATGAAATCGACTTGTGTGCCATTGGTCAATTTAGCCAACTAATGCGCTCTCCTATAACAGTCACGGCGTTTTAATTGGTTTAATCCCTGGAAGTATAGAACAATCAAATTGGGCCTAACAATCATTGCTCTGAGGATTCCGAACCAGTCCCTCTGACATGTAGATTAGTTTTAGCATAAATTAATTACACACATCTATTTTTTCGCAACAATTCGCTATCTTGCTAGTTTAGCTCAGTTTTGTTGTTCTCCCACTTAGCTTCCTTATTCATACTCATCTTTAGCGCTGTTCAGATTTTTTTAACAATAGCTAATAAATGGAATCAATTAAATCAATCATCAATCTCGGTTATCATTTGGAATTTTCTACAAATTATATTAGTTACATCATTTATTCTATACTCAGTTATATTGTTATTTTGTATAATATGCATTATGATTATTATATTAATCATAAAACTAATTACAGATAAGTTAATAGATAAATAGAAAAATCAAATCAAAAGTTATCGTTAATTATCGTCAAAAATTATAGTTTTACTTTCTTACAGCAAGAGCAGCACGGTCAAGTTGTTATTTTTAAAAATGGCTGTAATGAACTTACAGTCTGTTAATAGTGACGATAATCATGAAAATCAACTGAATGCTGCAGTAGGTACACAGTAGAAAAATGATGAATGAACAAAAATTCACATTCCCATTTTTCTTTTTCTAAACAAACTGCAATCGCGGATGTCGCATGTAGGCTATACACGCACTGTTCGTTGAACAGAGGATCTTTGGAGCATATCCGTGGAGATCGAATTAAATTTTGAAGCACAATAGTCAAAATCTGCTATTCTGTTTTGAAAAATCATGGCGAGGGGTTGTGGGCAAATGCCTTTACCACACAATGTTTGCTTGATTTTCCTGAGAAACCAGTGCTAGTCTGTAAATTATTTACTATTGCGTGAAGCGTTTCACATCTCCTAGCCTAAAACAATAATTTAACGTAACAGTGGTAAGGGTGCTCAACTCCGGCACATGACCAATGAGTCGATTTCATACGTAACCATTCTCGGGATTTTCGAAGGGCTTTCCTCTGATTTTTTATTAGGTAGACCTGTGTTTGGCTGGCTATATCTCAGCTTCTAATGGGTCAATTTCCTCGATTCTTTTTTTAGAACATCAGTCAACACCTCAATATAACTAATAAGGCATAATAATATTATATTTTTTTTTATTATTTACCTGTACCATATATAGTCAAAAATAGTATGAACAGTTATTATACTTTGCATATCATTATATTACAGGCTGGATGGACGAGAAAAGCTGAATGTTCTGGAGATTTCTGTATTTCATAATAATCTCAGTAATCTGCAATCTGTACCTGACGAAGTGACCAAATTGACTTCATTAGAAAAACTGGACTTGCCATACAATCAGATCAATCAGTTCCCAGACAGGTCAGAAGAATTACCTTAACTTCATATAAATTTACTCATAAAAATTCTAAGCACCGTTTTATCGCAGTATATTATGAACACTGTATTAAATGTAAAAACACATTCTGCTGCCAATTTGTAGTGCCTTCACAATTTCATTTATATAAAAGGAAATATGCAAAACTAATGAAAAATATTTAAGAATAATTGATTAATATCTCAATTCTAAAATGAACCACAAAGTAACAATTAACAGCTCAACTATTTATAATTATATGTTCTTAAAATCCTAGCTAACAGTCTTATCTCAAATTAAAAGTTTTTTGATTAGTCAAAATTAGAAAGATGTAAAAATCAAATGCATTTATCTGAGTTTTCTTTGGCTGAGTAACTGTTAGTACGGTAGTTTTACAAAACACTTGAATTCATTCAAAGTTCCATAATTGCAGTCTATATGATTACAATATATGATTTATGCACTTTTATTCATTCAAGGCATAAACCGCTTAATATGTTTAAAAATAGAATTTTTGGTCACCTATGCATAATATCATGAGCTGAGTATTCATGTTGGTACAAGGAAGTTGATTACTGGTGCTGTTGAGATTTTAAATGAAATTTAAATTTGAGCCTTCTTTAAAAATTATTATTGTACAATTTATTACCTAATCTGTTAGTTGGAATAGCAAAGTAAAACTGCAGGAGAAGAGTTCTAAAATCTAGAAGGTAACTAGCTTCTGTGACTTGGATTCCTTAAAAAATAAGACTGTTGATGTCTCAATTAGTTTACCATTTATTCCCAGTGCCAACACTTAACTGTCTGCGTATTTTCACTGTTGGCTTTACAAATTTATTGTACAGGAAGTATAAATATTTGATTTAGTTGTGTTCTTATCTAGCTCACGTTTGTAACAATGGAGGTCTTTTGTTTATATTGCACATTAATGTAACATTTAGGTAAATGTTTACTAGTGATAGTAAAGTTTGCTGCAAATAATAATAATATTATTAGGTTAATTAATATTAATATAATTAATAGCACAACAATGGTATTATACTATACTTCAAAGTGATAGAGAGTTCACGCAGAAAATTTAAACACTTGAGCATTGAAACCTAAAGCTGTGTTTAGTAGCTGTCAACTTACAATTAATAGTCTTCTAGGGTTACTTTTTTTTACTAGCTTTGAGTTCTCCAAAGTAGGATGCACTTTGTTGAATATCAGGCACTACAACAAAGTGGGTATCTTGAAGTGCCCAATACCACATTTTGTAACTATGCAAGTTGGGAGTTCGCTTCATAACTGTAAA
Source organism: Watersipora subatra (assembly GCF_963576615.1). Taxonomy (NCBI): domain Eukaryota; kingdom Metazoa; phylum Bryozoa; class Gymnolaemata; order Cheilostomatida; family Watersiporidae; genus Watersipora; species Watersipora subatra. Next base: position 48,907,851 of record NC_088709.1, on the reverse strand, counting down.
GATTTAGATCCTTTACGTGATTTATATGTGTTACTTCTTGTAAAAAAATCCCTTATGAGCAAACCCTTAGATGATGGTAGGTTGTCTCACTATAAAGATTACGTGCATTTACAACTACTACCTTGGAGTCTTATAAATGCATATAGTTAGCCAAAGTTTTTAAATTTTTAGAAACATTAAAAAAATCAATTATATGGATTATAGTGTAAAAGAATCAATTGCTAGAGACAAGTTTACTATCACAATACAGCTAGTAATCAGATTTAGTCACAATGTTAAAAGGCTTATCTAAATGAAAGAAATGTTCAACTGTTCATAACTTAGTCAAAGTTATACTTTTAGTTCTTCCTGTCTGATAATTTGCCTCATGCTGCTTTTTGCATTTGTCTCTCAGAAAACCATTCAGTTTTCTTTTTCTAGGTTTATCTGTCACAATTTGATATTCACCCAAATTTTAAACAGTATCAGCCATTGTGTAGTAGTAATACAGAGATGTGTCAGATACTGAGTTCTGATTGACTAATTGTTGAAAAGCACTCATTACTCCTTTTTGCTTTAAGTACAACACTGATAGAGATCTCAGGCATAAAATTTAAATACTTAAGCAACGAAACTCCTAAAACTAGGGTTGCTGGCAATGATCTTACAGGTAATAGTTTTCTATATATGTATATATATTTATATTACTTTATTGGCAATTATTTCATTTCAAGTAGAAGTATTTTTCAAATCATGCCTTACAAAAACAATTCTAGAGTTTTTTTTCTTTCATTTGTTGATTAAAGTTTTTATAAGTAATGAACATCCTTGAGCTTGCTGTGAGCTACTAATAACTGTTTGAATTTACATGTGCATCAGCGATAAAAATAAAGTTGACTTAACTCTATTACCACAAATTGTTACTTAAGGACAGTTCATGCTCAAGGACTCATATTTAAAACTGATCATCTTATTCATGACATCATATTTTAGATTAGAAGAACTGAAAGAGTTGAAGGTTTTAAAGATCCCTGGCTCAAAAATATTTCCTGGTTCTCTAGAATCTGTACCTGAGGTTGTGACCAATATGCTTTCATTAGAAGAACTAGACTTGTCTTGCAACAAGATCAATCAACTCCCAGATAGGTAAGAAATAAGAGCTTCACTACCAGTAGACAACTTACCTGATAATAATAAAGTGTTGTTGGAGTCGAGTACAAGTATTTGGTATATTTTAAGACTCCTAAGGTTGAACAGAGCAAAACGCAGTGAAACATTTTTTTAGTGAACCTCAATGATTTATTAATGAAAAAACCTAAATATAATTTTACTACATTTTATTATTAGCTATGTCAAAATTTTAACAATCTGATTGCTATTTGCTAGTTCATTCACCAATTAAGTTTCATAAAAATTATTATGCATGTACTGAAAGTCATAAAACCTCTGAGTGATTTTATTAAAAACCAGTTCTAATAGTAATTTTAATAATAATATGTGAACTACATGCTGTTTACCTACAGGAAAAAAGATGTTTATTTTTTCATATTTCTTACACAATTTCAACTTATTATTGTCTGGTTTAATTTATTATTTTTGTGAACTTCAAGCATTATTATTTTTATCTTAAAGTATGAAAAAATTATTTGAGTTTAAATGTTTGTTTCATTGCTTAAATAATGACACTAGCCATCATGATAGTATATTACATTTTATTGTTGTTGAGTGACATAATCACACCCTCACCATTATTTATGGAGTTTAACTGTTGCCAAACATAATATGGATATTTTTTCATACTATTATCTTTTAGGTTTGATCAACTACAAAAACTAAAGCTTTTAATGATCACTGGTTTTTTATGAAACTTGTTCCATTTCAATCAGTGCCTAAAGTAGTGACCAAAGTCAACAGTAGTACTCTCGACTTTCGTGTAGATTAGTTGAATCATAGTTTACATTGTTATCTTATTCATAAGATCATATTTTAGGTTGGAAAAACTAAAACAGCTGAAGGTTCTAAAGATCTCTGGCTCAGGAATTTTTCCTGGTCTTCTACTATCAGTACCTGAGGTAGTGACCAGACTGACTTCATTAGACGAACTTGACTTGTCATACAACCAGATCAAACAGCTCCCAGATAGGTAAGAAATAAGAGCTCCACTACCAGTAGAGATCTTACCTGATAATAATAAAGTGTTGCTAGACTTGAGTACAAGTATTTGATATGTCTTAAGACTTTTAAGGTTGAACTTAACAAAAAGCAATGAAGTACTTTGTAGCAAATCGTATGAATGTAATAATGATAACTCTAAATAAAATTTTACTGCAGTATATTTGGAACTTTTAACAAAAACTTTGGAAAAACTTTTAACAGTCTGATTGCTATATGTTACCTTTATTACAACTTGTTTTTTTTTATAAAAATTAATATGCATGAGCTGCGAGTCGTAAAACTGAGGGTAATTCTCTAGAAAAAAACCGCTAATAACGGTTTTTAATAACTTAATCAAATGATTTTAGAATTTCATTTATTCTCTTTATTGGAAGCTTGCCAGTTGTTTGCACCACAAGAGATTTACATGCGTAGCCAGTATATAAAGAATTATTCTGTGACGCAGTAAGTCACTCAAGTCTTGGAGTGGTTCTGTGCTAGCATTTGAACCTGATGCCATGAGTTTGATTCACATGCGAGACCATAGTTTTTCCTAACACTCTCAGCCTGGCTTTGGATGGACAGATGCTTTTGCTAGAATAAAGACTTTCTAAAAGTAATAGTTGTTGACAAACTTTTATTTGCTACTAAGATAAACCACAAAGTAATTATTACCTTTCTGACTGCCCTATTAATCGTTGTGCCAAGTACTATGGTGTCAAATTCTTTTTTTTAAACTCTGCATTTTGTTAAAGCTCTTGCTTGTTCACCACATGGTTTATTTAGCCCAAATACCAATACATCATCAAAAGGTTTTTCAACAACATAATATGGTTGATATTATATGTTTTGGGTAAACACATAGCAAACAAGAAGATGCCGAATACAAAAAATGCCTTATTTAAGATCCCTGGCTCAGGAATTTTTCCTGGTCTTCTACTATCAGTACCTGAGGTTGTGACCAAACTGACTTCATTAGACGCATTGCAACTAGAAAGATGTAAACTTTGAAAGATTTATATCTTTCCAGTTGCATGTTGCAAAATATTATTTCTTAAAACAATAATGTTTTATCGACTTTTATTGCTTTAATTGCAACATCATTTCAAAGTATAAAATTTCCAGTTTACGCTGTACAAGAATCATAAAATGAAAAACTGATCATCGATTAAACCAAATAATGTTTTAAATGTAACCTTTACACCACTTCTACTTGTTAAAAACGCTTTTAAAACCTTTTTCCATTTAAAATCTTTGTAAAGTAGTTTTGAACATACAATTTAGCACATTCACACAGTCAGGCGTTTCAAATTTTAATTGAAAAGATTTTAGTCAACAGCTTGCCAAATAAATTAAAATTAGCAGCCATTGCGTGATAGTAATGGGCTGTTTGACTTACTGAGCTCTGATTGACTAATTGTTAAAAAACTGGTTACTCCTTTTTACTTTGTTGATAACATTGATTTTTTTATTGTATTCATAGTTTAAAATACGATTTTCTCTGATTAAACTGATTTTTCTACAGTAAAATTAATACTACACTAAACTACATGTATGAGAGTATATTAGTGCTGGGCACGAGTACTTCTTGGCCAACGGGTTCAGATCTGCCCCCTTCTGTTTGGGTTTTTTGAGTATCGGGTAGCTAGTAGTGCTAGGCTTGGGTATTTCTTTGCCTACGGGTTTTTCGGCTTTCGGGTTTGTTGATATGGATTTTATGTTTAAATTTTCTATACAGATATATCTTCAAATTTGCAAAGCAGTTATATTTCTTTTCAATTTATTTATTATTTTTCACTTTTATCGACTGACATTCATACTCGCAGCATTAACAGTCAAGATAGTATGGGGACCACAGGGCATTTTTGTGTTAACAAGTGGCAGAAGATAGGGTCTATAGTAGCTTAATATTTAAGCATGTTTTTAACCTAGTCATTATTAATCATGTCTCCTACTGCTATTTTAGTTGATAGCTAGGAGTAATTGGCTATTAAACGTTCAGTAGTAATACACAAATAAAATCTTTCTTATGCCGTGTGCATTCAGTCTAACCAGCTAATCAGAGCCGAAGACCTACATTTACGTCATGTTGTAGTACGGGGCTATTAAATTACCCCGATCGCAATTAGGTTTGTAGCATGTTTCCGGCCAGCCGAGCGACTCCTTAGCGTTGGTAGTAACAATCAAAAACGGTAATTCACTATTTATACCGATTTCCAAAGCTATCTATCATGGATTGTATAATTCACTATAATCATTTACCACAGTCTAATGGATGGAGAGTTGTTTAACGAACTAACACGCTCAACACTGCATCTTTATGGCCAGCCTCATTCTACAAGTCTAGCCGATGCCAGATTCAGGTTGTTCTCACCAAGGGCATCTTATGAGAAAACCCTTCCAACAAAAGGCTGTTGTATAAATGTGCGTACTCACATGTGGTTGAAGCAAAGAAGAGCTCCGTCTGAATCTCCCGACGCCTATATACTCGCCTTGACTTCTCGTACCTTCTCGTAACCTCTCGTAACTACCTGTAACTACCATGACCTTGGACATTAGCGTAGCCCGCGGCCCACCAGCTCGATTATACAACATGCCCTTTTTCTTTTTCTTTTTTGTATGGGCCACTAACCTTCCAGAAATACATTTGAACTCATTCAGCGACTCACCTTGCTGGTGAAGTTTACCTTACTCTTTAACCCAGGTTTTGGTCCATCAACACATCCTGTGTACCATCGCTCTCGAGCAACCTGAGGCTGCCTCGTACTCGGCCGCACCACTCTCCTCACTCTCCTGATCCCCTCCACCTCCGTTACCACCGCTGTGACCTCCGTCACCCCCACCGTGACCTCTGTCACCACCACCGTGACCTCTGTCGCCACCACCGTGACCTCCGTCACCACCACCGTGACCTCTGTCACCAACAACACTGCCTCCACCACTACCACCACTACTACTCTCAACTGGCCCGGAAACTGGTGGTTGGGCCGGTAACGGCTCCTCAACCTCAGATGCTGTCCCTTCCGTCTTGACCACGCTCTCCACAATGGAGACAAGCCTAACAGGCGTCCTGTGGGAGGTCTCCCCCTGGGCCGTAATCGGCTGCTCAGGGGATGGCGCCACAGAGCTGGGAATTGGTATAGGCCCAGACCTATTTACCTCGGCCTGACCCTCCTTCGGTGCAAGCCTACTACCCGCAATCTTCCTCTGAACCTCGGCCAACTGCTCAATGGCCGCCCTGAATGCCTCAGCATTCTCAAACACACTGACCGCTGCCCTGCGCTCGGCAGCCAGTCTGGCCAACTCTGCCTCGAACCTCCTACGTACCTCCGCCTCCTCACGCTCAATACTAGCGATCCTCTTCTGGCAACCTTCCCTGTCCATCATCCCATCACTGGTCACGTCTGCTAAAAAAGAGCTCACCTTTCCCATAATGGGTACCGGTACAGCAGCTTGCCTAGCACCGCCACTCACCTCAGCATAACTCCTCACCTTCTTCTGAGGCGCTGGTACTTCCTCACGGCCCTTCCTTTTCCCTGCCTCTGCGCTCACTGGACCACCTGGACCTCGGCGGGAGCATCCACTAACCGCGTGCCCGGTCTCACCACCCCACTGGCAAATGGGCACCTTGCAATCCTTCTGCCAGTGTCCACTTCTTCCGCACCTCCTGCAAGCATTACCAGGGAAATTCACTGCCAAGTGATCTCGCTTAACTCTACAGATCATGCACCAAAGCTTACCAGTACTGCCATATACCACAGGCTTCTTAGCCTCACTACTATATTTCCTCTCCCCCACTCTCTCCTCACTGCTATTCTCCGGTCGTCTGTCACCACTAGCATTGCCACCTGAACTGCTTTCCATTGAGATTGTAGTTTTGGTTGAATTTTTTTTACAACAGTCTGCAACATGGCAATCATCTTTTAACAACGGTTAATAGTAAAACATATCTTTATCTAGCCGGGGTACACTGACCCGACCACTCCTTGTAACTGTGCCTTTGGCTATTGCCCCTTCTCTAGTACCTTGCGAGGTTTGGGTATCTCGACTACTCACATCGGGACCCCCACTGGCTAGGCCACTTCCAACCGTGGCACCGGGTGGTTCCTCCGATTTATCATTTAAACCACCTATTCTCTCCCCACCTCCACTAGGCCTAGGCTCGTTGTCTACCCAGTACTGTGTTTCACCTTCCTCACTATTCTCAAACAACTCACAAAAATCATTAGGGATGTTATGGTTAGCACCCTGACTACCGGTGTTAGTATCATTAGGGGAACCCCAGGAGAGATTGTTATTAAGAGGAAACAGATGTTTCCTATTTCTCCTGATCTCACCCGAACCAACCCGTATCCAATAACTCTCTAATGTACTGCCCCTTCTTACCACCATACCTGCTGATCCTGTGTCAGTAGGCGCTTCCACGTAGACAACTTGTCTTGGTTCTAATTCTGGCAATTTTGATACCCTATGCTAGATATCCCAACTACTTTTCAATCTCAACTTCCTTTCCCTTTCTCTACTTTCGAACTCCTCGTAATTTACTTCCCCTTTACTGCTCACACCCAAATTCGATTTAACCGTTCTGCCAAACATTAGTTCTCCGGGTGAGTACCCAGTTGACAAAGGGGTTGATCTATACACTAACAATGCCATATCCTTATCCCACTCTTTTTTCCGCAAACTTTTCACAGTTTTAACTGCACTTTCTGCCAAACCATTACTCTGCGGATATCGAGGGCTACTAGTAATTACCCTGATACCGTACAAATCTGCAAACTTTCTAAACTCTTTACTATCATAACAAGGCCCGTTATCTGACCACAGAATGCTAGGGATACCGAAACTCGCCATCTAATACAAACACATTACTACCGAGTACTTCCCAAGGCTTTGTTGGCAACTCATATTCAACCATGGGTTGGGGCTTGACTGTCCCATGGATGACACAGGTATCACATTGCCCTATGAACTCATAGATATCTACGCTAACTCCTGGCCACCAGAAGTGGCACCTAGCTCTCTGACGACATTTATTAATTCCCTGGTGCCCAACATGACACTTCTCTAAATACAACTTTCTCATAGACCTAGGTATGTATACCCTGTCTCTAAAGAAAAGTAGACCATCCCGAATAGTAAGCCATTCTCTTGCACTATAAAGCTTTAGAAGCTCACTGCCCAACCTTTTGCCACCTCTTGGCCAACCTTCCGTAACAAATTTCAAACATTCAGCAGCCTCATCATCTTTCAACATTTCCGACCTTGATTCTATCGTTAAACTGTCCGTAAAATTGTCAGTAGTCACACTGCTAACTACAGCAGTATTTACATCCTCACTCCTAACCATTTCACTTTCGCTGTCCAATTTGCCATTAGGTCGGCTCAAAGAGTCGGCCAAATTCATTTTCTCCCTGGGTGTATAAAATATCGTGTAGTCATATCTCATTAACCTCATTTTAAACCTTTAAACCCTGACTGGTAAGGCTGACAAGTCCTTCTCACCTAACAGTGAAATAAGTGGCTTATGGTCAGTCTCAAACTCAAACTTTCTGCCTACTAGATAGTAGTCGAACTTCTCACATGCCCATTTAATTGCTAATGCCTCCTTCTCTATCATCGCATACCTTTCCTCTGTTTCAGACATTTTTCTCGACGCATACTCCACTGGCTGCCACACATTACCCTCAGTCAATTGTAGCAATACTGCCCCTACTGATTTTCTACTGGCATCTGCAGACACCCTATGCCTCCTATTCAAATCAAAGGCACACAAAACAAATGCTTTAGAGAAACCTATCTTAACCTTCTCGAAAGCCTGTTCCTAATCTGGACCCCAATACCACTGTGATCTACTCCCTGACACCTTGTAGATAGGCGTACATAACTCTGCTAACTCTCTACTGAACTTGCTCAAATAATTTACCATCCCAGTAAACCTCCTAGCCTCAGTTTTATTAACCGGCGACTTCAAGCCTAGAACTGCCTCTACTTTACATGGGTCTGGCTTAATGCCAGCCACACTAACCAAATGGCCCAGAAACTTAATTTCACTTTTTCCAAACTCGCACTTATCCTTCCTTAATGTCATGCCTGAACGCCTGATTTTCTCTAGCACCTCCCTCAATCTTGACCAATGTTCATCTGCATCCCTTCCATATACTAAAACATCATCCATTAAGCATATTACTCCCTTCATGTTCCCAATAACTTTTTTCATTGCTCTCTGGAAAAATTCAGGAGCTGAGGAGATACCAAATGGCATCCGATTGAACCTATATCTACCCCAAGGGGTGATAAAGGTCGACAATGACCTTGATCCCTCCTCCACCTGAACTTGCCAAAACCCTGAATTTGCATCTAACTTCGAAAACATCGTACCCTTAGAAAATTCACTGAGCAGATTTGAAATCTTAGGCAAAGGGTAAACCTCTCTTTTGACAGATCTGTTCAGTCCAGTTAAATCTACACACATCCTTATTTTCCCCTCTGCCTTAGGCGCTATAGTTAGCCCTGAGCACCACTCAGTAGGTTCTTCAACCTGCTCAATCACTTTATTTTCCTAACTCTATTTATCTAACTTCTGCTTAGCCTGCTCTCTTAAACCTGCTGCTATAGGTCGAGGCGAGTACAGCCTCACTGGCTCTACACCTTCCTTCAACTTAATCTTAAAAATACCTGGCATAGTGCCTAGACCTTTAAAAACTTCTCCGAACTCCTTTACTGGGTCAAACTCACTGTTGCTCACCGCTTTGACTACAGCCAACAAATTTAGCTGCCTCAACTCGGTTATACATAACAAGTTTGTCCTAGATCCCTTCATCACGTATACCTATGTCTCCATAAATCTATATTTACTTTCCAACTGAACACCTGCTTTACCAACTACTCTTAGTTTACGACCATCTATTCTCGCCAAGACAGTAGATGGCTCCTCTAGCCGTAGGTTCAGCCTCTCGGCAGTCCCCTCGGTTACAGTCGACACCTCTGCCCCAGTATCAAACGTAAATTCAACGTTCTTCCCATTGACCTTTAAAACCTGTACAATTCTCCTTCCTAGTCAACTGTCATCCTCATACTTATCCGTAGAACCAGAGAACCTAACACTTCCGCCCTTACTACTATCTCGGTACACTTCATACCGGGTCGTCGCGCACCTCTCCTTATTCTTCTCCCCCTCAAACCTATCCATACTGTTGTCCCTGTACCTGCTAAATTTGTCTCTAATCTCGCGGGGGCTTTCTCGGCCCCTGTACCTCTCCCTACTACTATTCCTGCTGCCATATCGCTCATAGCTATTTTCCCGACTGTCTCCTGACCTCCTGCTACTACCTCGCCTGTCATAACCTACATCTCTCTTATCCCTACAATAACGGGATACATGTCCTCGCTGTCCACAACAAAAACATTTAATGGAGGGACAACTCTTCATCTCATGGCCACTATGTTTGCAATTGTAGCATACTCTATGTTCACTGCCTTCTCTACTGCTTGCTCTATATCTAGAGACATGCCTCTCCCTGCTATTATCTCTATACTTCCTACTGTCACTGTCTTTGTTATACTCCCGGCCTCTTGTCCCATATCTACTAGTATCTTGCTCCTCACTACCATAATACCCTCTACTACTCCTAGGGCTACCCCTAGGGGAAGATCTATCTGCTGAATCATAACTTCTATCTCTATCATTACTCCTATACTGCACTCGGCTATCAAACTCTGATACCTTTGCTACTTCTCTCTTAACCTCACTCTTTAAATCGGTACTCCTACCCTCATTTCTCAAAAATCTATCCGAGTGGTTGGCCATTTCACGAGCCCGCAATGCCTCATACAATAACCCCCAAGTAAGATTGACATTCTTCATTAAATCTCTGCTTACTTCTCTATCTCTCAACCCGTTAACCGCCACTATAAGGGCAAACCTTACCCTATCATTATTGTTGGTCACCTCTGCATATGTGCTCAAACTCTCTACCCGTTGTAAATATTCTCTATCACTTTCTCCAAGTGCCTGCCTAGCCGTAAGAAACTTATGCCCCTTTACAAACATACTCTCTTGTCTACCATAATAATCCTGCAAAACCTCCACTGCCCCTTCATAAATAGAATTTATACCATCTACGTTGAACCCTGCACCCCTCAATACTTCTCTACCACTGTTCCCAATAGCTCTCAATAGTGGCACTAACCTAGCTCTACCTCTCATAATAGGTACTCTATTGCCATCCTCATCAGCTACATAAGTAGTATATAGAGAGCAGATCTAAACATAAAAGTGACGGATCCAGCGGGGGGATAGAAAAAGGGGGTTGTGAATTAAATTGGCTAGGGGTGTAGATTGAATCGTGTGGAGTTGAATGAGATGTTGGGGTTTGGGGGGAAATTGTGGTGTAGAGTAGGGGGTTGAATTCGAGGGGTTACGGATCCGCTCCTGGCGTAATCGGCGGATTATCTGTGGATGAGTCATCGGATTAGCGGGGGATGAGTCATCCGATTGAACGCGGATTATCGCGGGATTAGTCGGGGGAATCGTCGCGGATTAGTCGGGCGAATCGTCGCCGATTATCGGTGGAATAGTGGGGGTGAATATCTGGGACATCGAGGGCTGGATGGTTTTCCGGAGTGGATCTCGCGGATTATCGAGGAGAGCGAGAGATTACCTAGCGGATGAGTGAGGGGGTTAATATCTGGGACACCGAGGGGTTGATTTTCCGGAGATTGTTATATATTTGGTTGAATGAGAGATAAGTTTTTATTATAAAATATAAACTATAAATGTTACAAAAACTTCAAAATCATTCTGTCATTCGTTTTAAAAAGGAAAGTTTTGGAATACATCTTTCATCAATTTCTGTGTCACATCGAAGAACTAAAATAAGAGTTGATTTTCCCAAAGAATTGAGAAACTGAACAGGAAGTAACAAATCTAATCCTTCATTATTTCCAATATTATCATATATGAAGGTATCTTTAGGTGTAGTAGAATTTGAAATAGGTTGAAGATTACAGATAAAGTCAATATCTTGAAAATTCGATCCTGGAGGACATTGCAACATTGAAAGAGTAGAGTTATATCCACATAATTCTCCTCTGTAGAATAATTTGAAATCAATTAGAATATCGATTGTGGAATTTTGAACTGAATATTCACATTCAGAATATGTTAGAACTTGCTCCGATGAAGCTGACACTATAGGATTAAGGTATAGGTTTTTTCCATCTGTTTCATCTTCATTTAGTAGTTCTTTACACGCAAATCTGTGATTGCCTGGTAATGGATAACCACAATGAATGTAGTCCAATGGAAATATTCTTCCGCATGTTTCATTATTCTTGTGATATAAAGTAGTTTCTTCGAATGGAAGTAGTAATGAAACTTCAAATTCATTGAGTGTTCTGCTTAAGCAGTTGTTCGCATCGGTAACATATTGAATTCTTTGATTTCCATTTATTATTCCCGTAAAGCGTAAAATGAGAAATATTATAATGTGCAAATTCATTATAGTCATAGTGTCTTTTTAAAATACTACTCTCTTGACTGAAGTAGGCAAAGAAAATGCATAAAAAAGTATGTCAATATAATATATATAGTTCATTCTTCAAAATTATCTTGAAATACTATACAAAAAAAAGTTATTCAATTCTATTTGATGAGTCAATCCTTCTTGGATATAAAGTGATTAAATATAAAGAATTATGCAAAGTCTAACTGTGATGATTATCAATTCTTCCCATTGATATGTAGGAGTTCACTGAAGTAACGATTTGTAGCATGTTGATCATTGGCTTCTCCTCTCAAATATGGATAAAGTCTTGTTTCGGTTAATATTATGTTTGAAGGTGTGTTCCAATCAAGTGAAGATAATAATGATAGTTGGACTTTGTCACTCCTTGGTCCGATTTGAGCAGATTCCAAACACGTTCCAATATCGAGTTCGGCAAAAGTCTCATGAAGTTCTTGTCGAGTCAATCCTTCATTTCCATATCGTATTTGCATTATTCTAATACAATATTGACATCCTCGAGCTCCCTCGAAGCATCCACACCGACTTTCTAAATATGTTACGAAACGTTTATAGATATAGAATCCGATAACATAGTAAAAAGTTTCTTCAGTAACTCTTCTGATGAATTTTTTTGTGTTTTTCTTTACAACCACTCTTGATAATTGTCCATCCTTAAGATGAGCTGGAATAAACTCCTCTAGAAATATAACCGACATTGTTTCTGTTTTCTTCGTTTTTTTTTTGGTTCCTTCACCAACAGAGCTAAATTGAAGAATGGTGGAGAAATCTAGAAGAGTAGACTTAATATCATTCCGAATCTTTTTATTTTATTTTCATCCAACAGATTTTTCATCTATAATTACATCATCAATTTCATGCTCGATTTCCTCTTCCACGCTTTCTCCGATTAATGGAAATTGTGCTATATGAATGAGTCTTCTGAAGAGCAGTTGTTTCGTTTCATCACGTTGAGTAGGATGAGTCATGTAGTGCCGAATTCTATTCCAAAACACGGTTTCAAAAATCGTTTCTTCCATCGTTTTAAAATCGGTCGCGATAAATCTGTTAATCCATTCTAAATCAACCTCTTTTCCAATTTTACCTTCTCGAATGGTAGCTTCAAGATCAACCCATTCAAAGGTCATCTTCAAATCTGAGGGTGTTATCGATATTTCTTTTACACATAATGTTGATTCCAAACATTCCCTGCATTCCAACGCACTGCAGACACAGTTGGACTTTAATCTTTTCAATGACACAACTTTTCTAAAAGCAGCTGTTCCTAGAATGTAGTATAAACATTCCTCGGTAAGATGTGTACGAATTTGTTCATTTTTGTCAAGATGAACCAAGATGTTATCTGGGATTATTTCTGCAACCTCGAATGGAACAAAATCTTTAATCAGAATGTTTTGAGTCATGTTACTATGAGAAAGTCTACATTCGAAATGATTTTACATTGGATAGTATATTGAATTTATATGAGCTTAATTATATATTATTGATATTGTATATACGAAAAGAAGAGCCAATGAAGAAAATAAAATTTTATAGTAATAATACATCGAGGAGCAAAACTCTACTATCATATATACTTAACAACAAATTCACTTCTAAAAATTATGCTAAAATATATTCTGTGCTCACTCCATCGTTACATACTCTTCTTTTTGAATAAAAATATGTTAATCCAGTTCTAAGTTGAGTGTATGAGAACACTCTATTGTCTTTTTTTACAAAACCTTTGTTTACCCCTTCCTTAGGAGATCGTGAATGTAATACTTTTAAAAAAGTGTCTTTTGTAAAACTATTCGTAGTTTTACTTAATCCTTTACTGCTATGCTTTGTAGAATGAGTTTCATCATTCCAGCAAAAGTAAGTCTTAGAATTTAAGGCTACTATTCCATGTCCTGAAAATTCTACTTTGAATAAACCAGGAGTCCTTATATCATATTGATATACTTCTTTGCAACAATTTTGTAATTCCCACAACTTTGTAGGAACAGATTTACAGAGTTGGAAATCATCCGCGTGTCGATCGCAATACATCCTAGGAAACCATTTTCCATATTCTTTGTAGTATATATCAGCGATCTCTTTTCTAACGATATTATCCATAGGTGCTGAAAGAGCCATGTAGGCACTATCTGTATCCATCGCCACATACTGGAAGTCCTTTCTGTCGAAGTATCTAAAATAAAAAAATTTCAATCCTTAATTCTTGTTATCTTAGTATTATAATACTCCCATTTCAAAAATTATCATTCAAATGTTTACCATTATACATATTTTTTCTAAAAGATACAAATGAGATTACTTACCTATCCATGAAGTCATAGTAGAACTCCAACATCCGAAGTTTAGCCAGTTGTAATATGGAGAATCCGATATGTACAGGTATATCCATTTTCATCTGAATAAATATATATACAGTCCTATTAGATTCCTTTACATATATTAGCTCAAGTAAATTTTTCATTATGATTCAATTATATCAATAAGATAATAAATATATACTACTAACCGAAGGCTTGTGTTGAGTCAACTCATAGAAGCTATCAACGATTTCCTCCAAAGATTCAAATCTGTGTGATCGTATTCTCAAGGATGCTTCATAATCTCCTTGAATATACTTGACATTTCGATGTTTTAATTTCTCAGTGATTGTTTTCCCGTACGATGAATTTCCAATGAGTTTATTGGTTGTGGCTATCAACTCTTGGTCAGGATCTTTGTCACCAGCTCTTCTAGCATTTGAGACAGATTCTCCAAATGACTGGAAAACTCTTCTAGGGGTGTATTCTATGACTTGATATATTTTGGTTATAATCAATCCATGATTAAGATACCATTTTGCTAAAGTGGTGAGTAGTAAAATTTTTTCTCCAAACATACTCCCCACCAAAGTTCGTTGTTCTTGAGGTAGCATTCCTTCCTTTTCAGCAAATTCTTTCATACTTTCACTAAGATGATTTCTATTCAAAGATGTATTCTTGAAAATGGGGCTCATTTCTGAAAACTTTTCGTATAAGTTTTCAGGAACAGATATATCGCATTCAATGAATCCATATATCTCCCCTTTTATAATCTGCTAAATAATCTCATCCTCGGTGGCAAAGGAATTGGAAGGATAAAACTCTTCGTTGAAGATACTAATAAAGTTCTTAATCTCGGTGTTATCCTCAATCATCTTGTTCCATTCACACTCCCAGATTCTTACTAAACGATATCCAAGTTCTTTAACATATTCTTCCTTCTTTATCGTTTCCTCCAGAACTTCACTCATGGGTCGATTCTTATATGGATGTATACTTATTCCTTTGGTCTTGTTACAGTTATGTCCATGCCAGAAACATCCATGAAATTGAAACACTGTATTCGATTCTTCACAATATCCATCAACAGGAAGATTATGTTGTCCAATTCTAAATTCTTTATCGTTGTTTTCATGTAAGATTTGAATATTGTCCTTCCAAGTCAAAAATTGTAACCATCCATGAGCAGCCATGCTATTTTTTCGAGAATGAGTGTATGCAAATCCATTTTCGAATCGTCTTATTCTAGGGTTTCCAGTAGGCATTTCTTGCATCATACTCCACAAATATAATGCATTTGCATCAACTCCTAGAATAAGTTCACAAAGTTTGGATTCCTTTCCAAACTTTCTTTCTCGAATCAGTGTTTTCTTCGACTCATGAAGTCTGTGAAAAACAATGCTAGGTCCACCTACGATATTGTCCTTGATAGTAAAGTAAATATCTTTATCACTTTCCTTGATCAGACAGACAGGTTGACAAGCTTTGAAATGATGTGATGAGATTGTCTGATGATGAGAACTCATAGGATGAGGAGGCGAATCTGAAAGTTTCAACATCCATTTTACTGCCAATCCAGGAAGTGAAATGGCATCTTTCAACATATCGATTCCCATGGTTCTGTAAACTTCTTTTTGTTTTTCTACAGCTTCAACAAATGGTACTACATCGAGATTGTTGTACCATACTAGAAAATCTTTTAACGTTTTCATCTTCTCTTGTTTCCAAATGTTTAAACAGATTTCATAATCAGCATCCGAAATATGTTCATCTCTCAAAGAACTGTAAAAGCATTCTTTAGCTGGTAGAAACGGTTGTTTCAACTTCTCAAGATCATCCATATATTCATAAGGATAGAATCCTTTTTGTTGAGAGCATTTGAAAGCTTTGAGATACTTTGCATAGGAAAATCCTGGAGCAATGAAGTTGGAAATATCCAAGAATTTGAATCTTCTTGATTGAATACAGCTCATCTTGTTTGTTCTTTTCACTACAAAATCAAAATCTTCGTCTTCTGTGTCTTGAAGACATCGAAGTAGAGGTCCTTTCATCACATTCAGGTCGTAGTTTTGTGAATTAAATCCTAGAATCGGAATACATGAGATGAATTTGTCGAAACGATTAAATAAATGACAAAATTCCTCTCTTGAATGGTATACTCGAGGATTGGAAAATTTGCAGGATTTAAATCTTTCTTCGACTTTTCCTTGCTTTTCAGCTTTTGCCTTCATCAACTGTCTAATGTAGTAAAGTTTTTTTTCAAGGATATCCCGGGCTTCATCAGCAATTTGGGAAATATACTGAACAAAAGAAGATATACAAGAATCAGTATCTCCCTCACTTACAAAACACTTTGGATCCTTAAATCCGGGTACATTTGAACAAACTGATATACTCATCAATTCGTGTCTCGATGTGAATGTAACCGAATTGGAATTTGGTGGAAGGTCGGATTTTGGAAGATAACACTCGATATCATAGGTGATTAAAAAGGGATAATAAGTATCTTCCTCAGCCACGGATATTCCTATCTCCCGTTTCAGTTGTTCGAAAATTGTAGGTGTTGCCTTAAACTTTCCTCCTTCGAAGATGAAGTTTGTTACTACTTCTTGACTACATTTATGTCTATTGAAATTTCCTCTTTTTGTAAAGCTCACTTCACAGGAAGGACAACTAAACCCTTTAGTATAAGCATTAACATCCTTGATGAAACTGAAATGAGAGTTCTGCAAATCGAGGAAGAGTTCCTTTCCCTCTTTTTGGGACGATGTCCAGATGACTGTTGAGGTTTCATCAGCATTCAGAGAAAATACGGTTATACGGAGGTCAAAACATTTCTCAAGAGAAATTAAGTCTCCTAACTCAATTCCAGGAAAATTATTCATCAGAACTTTGTTGGATGAGGAAGAAGAAATGTGATTCGAGTACTTTTGAAATAGCACCTTCACAAGTAGCTGTTTTGGTCTTTGTCTGGTGCAACTACATCGGTTTGAACACTTACACATTTCCTTCAATGCTAAACATCTGAAGAAACAGAGATTGTCTGTGTAAGGAGTGCAGCTATGAGGAATGTTATGCATAGTGATTACATGTCGATTGTTAAGAATGTGAGTCGGAAGATCTGAAGCCATTCCTATTTGCCCCATTCCAATCAATTTATAGAAATAGAATGAAATATTGGTAATTACATTCAATTTCCAAGCTGTATTCGGGCGTTCTCGAATCGCTATAGCAGCAAGATCTTGTCTTGTCAATTCTTCAAAGAAATTCTGTAGTTCCTGTCTTGTTGTAATCAGTTTTGCTTTTTTGAAAATTGTAGCATTATTCGATGAAGCATGAAAATATCTTAATTCTCCTGAAGTTTTATGTTCAAGAATGCATCCCACACTACAATTTAACTTAGCTCTTGTTTGTAACCCATTCCAAGTTGTCAACATCTCGTTCCATATTCTTTCCGAATGGTTTGGAGTTGGAAGTTCTGCTTGAGGAATATTTCCATTCCATAAATTTACGTTTAACGTTTCAACAACTCTTCCTCGTCGTCTTTTTGTTTTCATAGCATTCCAATATCTTCTTATTAACTCATCCCATTCCTCATCATCATTAACAGGAATGATATCCTGATTATCTTGTTCTCTTTCATTTTCGATAGGAACGATGGGCTCGACTCTATCATTAATACCAACTAAATTGTCATCATCAGCGTCCACTTCATTTTCGTTTCTTTCGATTTGATTTGTAGGTTGATCAGATAAATATCTATTTTCTTCGATTTCATTTGTATTTTCTTCTTCTGATACATCTGATTCATCGGATTCATCATCAGCAAGATTTCGAGTAATAGGAGTTACTGTTATCTTAGATCGACTAAGATCTCCTCTTCCAATTTGAGTTGAAGCAGAACGAAATGAAAAATGATGAGAAACAATCTTTACTTTTTCGAAAATGAAAGGGGGATTGGAAACTTGTATAATAATCGAGGCATCATCATCATCATCATATTCGTGATATTGTTCCGAAGAATCATTAGTTGATGTTGTAAACGATTCTGAACTTTCATTCGATTGGAGATGAATGTGTTTAACATGTCTTTTGAGGTTTGATTTTTTGTTAAATGAAGTCGAACATTCTAAGCAGATATATTTATTAGCTGAAACGGATGATACACTTCTTTCCCTACTTCTGCTTCTTTCTCTATTATCAATTGAAGTGGAAGGAGCAGAATTTTCCGATGAAATTAAATTATGCTCTCGTGAAAGCTTGAACATCTTTGAGGAAGATTTCCAGCTGCCAAGAATTAAAAATCTCATTTTACTATTCTCTCTACATTTATTCATTCATTAAAAATTTTTTCCACCAATTATTGTAAATCAACTCACCTCATCAGATTTGCTCCAGTCTCCTTCTGAATGGGAAGATGCCGGATACATTTCCTTGATGTATTCAAATTTCGGAGATATATAATCCAGTGAAACAGAGATAATCCAAAGTTCTGAGAGAAGATTATACATAGATATCCAAATTGTAGAATTAATCCAAACTTTTGTGAGATATATAATCCAGTTAGTTCGGAGAAATATAATCCAGTGAAACAGAGATAATCCAAAATTCTGAGAGAAGATTATACATAGATATCCAAATTGTAGAATTAATCCAAACTTTTGTGCGATATATAATCCAGTTAGTTCGGAGAAATATAATCCAAAGTTCTGAGAGAAGATTATACGTAGATATCCAAATTGTAGAATTAATCCAAACTTTTGTGAGATATATAATCCAGTTAGGTATAGAAATAGTTCGAAAAAAACTCTCGATAATGGTGAGTCCATCAAACTTGGCTGTATTTATACTAGTCAAGTTCAAGGAGGTGGAACCTGCACAAAAGCTATAAATCACTTCTAATCCAACTTGTCTCACTCAACTTTCGCGAAATTGGATTTCGCGAAAGTGAATTTCGCGAAATTGGATTTCGCGAAATTACACATTATATATATTATATAGTCAACTTTCGCGAAATTGAATTTCGCGAAAAGTGAATTTCGCGAAATTGGATTTCGCGAAATTACACATTATATATATTATATAGTCAACTTTCGCGAAATTGAATTTCGCGAAAAGTGAATTTCGCGAAATTGGATTTCGCGAAATTACACAATATATATATTATATAGTCAACTTTCGCGAAATTGAATTTCGCGAAAAGTGAATTTCGCGAAATCGGATTTCGCGAAATTACACATTATATATATTATATAGTCAACTTTCGCGAAATTGAATTTCACGAAAAGTGAATTTCGCGAAATTGGATTTCGCGAAATTACACATTATATATATTATATAGTCAACTTTCGCGAAATTGAATTTCGCGAAAAGTGAATTTCGCGAAATTGGATTTCGCGAAATTACACATTATATATATTATATAGTCAACTTTCGCGAAATTGAATCTCGCGATTTTCAATTTCGCGAAAAGTCTTCTGATATTATGGATGATGCAACTAAATTTATCAAAACTCATTAATCATTTGATGAGGAGAATTGTATATAACCAGCAGAATTTTACTAAAACGATATCAGTTCTTCATTCAAACTCAGAGAATTAACACACTACACAACTATGGAGGATAATACTCAATCTGGAGTGATAAAACCTGGATCGAATAGCTCAGTGAAGATGACGAAAAAGAGAATTTCACCTGTAACTCTTTCTAACACGACTCCTTCAACGAAGAAGAAGAAATCCAACCAAATCGAAACGAATTTAGAGCAAAGGGTAAAAGATGTGGCAGACAAGTTAAGAACATTAAGTAAGGCTACTTTAATGGAAGCAAAATCACTGCAGAGAATGTCAGATCTTTCAATAGGATTGATTATGGAGGTGACAAAAACGGAAGAAGCTCATTCGATCCATGGAGCGTGCTGTATCATTCACTTCAACTATGTGGAAAATGGGATTAGTAAATCTACTGCTGTATTTGCTCCAAAACGATTTCTGGATGGATCGCTGTCTTATCCAAGTATTATGGTATATCTTGGATTAAAACCTAAGGCTAATGGACAGGGAAGTTACCATGACTTAAGAAGAGTAACAGAAGGAACCTCAACTCCCTCAGACATGAAACGTACTCTAGCCAATCTGAGATCGAAGAAACTTGAAAAACTTATACAACATTTCGAGATTCGTCATCTCAAGGAGTTCAAAGCACCATCTATTTTCCACTATCACAATGTTGGAGCAAGTGAATACAAAGATGGTGAAGGCAATGTGGATGTGGTACCAACTGTAGCATTTTCAACCAAAGTTGATGGAGAGGAAGTTCAAGGAACTTTAACGATGCCTTCGAGATGTGCCCTTTCGTTGAAAGAAAATTATCCGGGTATCATTATATACAAGGGGCTAGTAACATCTCACAATACTCGCGAATACTACGATGTAGTAGTCATGGGACATGAAGAAGCAAGCAGATTTTACGAGAGTTCGGTACAATGCAAAAAGGATCATGCTATCTCACTTATTTCCGATGACGATGAGTGATTGATGAACAACTCGATACAAACTTCGTTTTAAAGAATGTACATGATCATTTTCTTATATATATTCAATATTTCATTTATACTATATTATCTTTATTCTGACTTATCTACTTGTACATTTCATATATTTCAAGTTAAACATAAACTATTTTATTTTTATTGAAACGAAATGATGATGGAAATAATGAATAATACATATAAATATATCTTTTAAAGTGAATAATTTTGTAATAAAACTGATCTTTCATTCAACATATATAAAAAAAAACCGAAAATAAAAATCCTTAAAATTCTTAACCATTCAAGAGCTTCAACATTACAAAAACATCAAATCTTCAAAAAAAATAACTTTGTACATAAACACTTTCTCATATATATTTAACGTTCTCAAATATATAACATTCTCCACTTTGCACATAAACACTTTCTTATATATATTCCATGTTTCAAATATATAACAAGCTCCGAAAAATCAACCCCTCGGTGTCCCAGATATTAACCCCCTCATTCATCCGCTAGGTAATCTCTCGCTCTCCTCGATAATCCGCGAGATCCACTCCGGAAAACCATCCAGCCCTCGATGTCCCAGATATTCACCCCCACTATTCCACCGATAATCGGCGACGATTCGCCCGACTAATCCGCGACGATTCCCCCGACTAATCCCGCGATAATCCGCGTTCAATCGGATGACTCATCCCCCGCTAATCCGATGACTCATCCACAGATAATCCGCCGATTACGCCAGGAGCGGATCCGTAACCCCTCGAATTCAACCCCCTACTCTACACCACAATTTCCCCCCAAACCCCAACATCTCATTCAACTCCACACGATTCAATCTACACCCCTAGCCAATTTAATTCACAACCCCCTTTTTCTATCCCCCCGCTGGATCCGTCACTTTTATGTGTAGATCTGCTCTCTATATACTACTTACATAACCTCTCTTTTCGACAGCACTCTCAATACACAAATTCATCTCCTCTATAAATCTCTCCCACGCCCCATCACCGTGCTCACCGAACATCAGCTTCGGAAAACCACTCTCCATCTCTACCCAACACAATATATCTCTCGCCACCAACTCACTCTACCCCACTTGTATAAAATTAATGTAGTTCTCACCTCCGAGTACGTGATAAATATTTACACCTCACCAACACCGCTACTTCACCTCACAACACCTCACAACACCACCCTACCTCACGTCACCTCGCCTGCACGCCCGTGAAAGGGTCTAATCAACCGTTAAACTTAACCCGTAACCAGAAAAATGTTCGCTAATGAAAACAAAAAAAGAAAAAAGCTTCGTCAACTGTGTCATTTGTATAAATGTGCGTACTCACATGTGGTTGAAGCAAAGAAGAACTCCGTCTGAATCTCCCGACGCCTATATACTCGCCTTGACTTCTCGTACCTTCCCGTACCCTCTCATGACTACCTGGAACTACCATGACCTTGGACATTAGCGTAGCCTGCGGCCCACCAGCTCGATTATACAACAGAGGCTTCTTTCCGTCAGCAGTTAATGAGGATCAATTACCAAGCAGCATTATGGCAGTGGGCAGTTCAGCCATTAATCATGCCACCAGATCCCACAAACCCTGGCTAGAGTAAAGACGATGATGGGAATCCTGTGCAATGCTTTCCTAGTGAGCACAGAGCTATTTCCAGGCAGTTTGTCTAATGGATTGGTTGCCCATGCAAAAAGAGTTTGTACAAGTCTATGTGGCTGTGTAGACTGCAGCAATTAAACGATCGAGGGGATTGAGGATGGTATTCGGATAGAGAGTGATGATGAGCTTAAAGATTATAATTATGTAATAGCTTTATTAAATACTTTGCAATATGCTTTCTAGAATCAATTAAAAGTTTTCGATGTATCATGATAAACAGACTGTGCACCTAGGTAAACATGCTATATCATATAATAAACATACAATGTATCAAGATACACATACAAAGTTCTATAATATTAATTAATCGTCGAGAAAGTTAGTTGTCATCAAACATACTGCAGACATATTGTTTTAACACGCTACTAGTACTATAAATCTAAAATTAAGCAAAAAATTTCGCATGTAAATGTCAGTTAAATTGAAAGTAAATAACATGTACCAACGGAAAGTACTAAAAGAAACATAATAAATATTTTCTGCTTGTCACATGTTGCCCAGCAGTGTAATAATTTAATTAAAAAAATCAAACATTATTCGTTAGTTGGTCTGCGTCACAAGATCACAGTGTATCCAATGAGGTATACAGTATAGCCTGTCAATCAGTAACTGTACAGGTCCTATTGTAAAAAGTATGAAGAGGGTTCCTGGCAGACCTGTGGCTAAGCTGACGGCAAGAAATGTCTGTCATATTGAGTCATTGGCGGCTGACTACAAAGTAAAGAATCACGTCCATTACAGACAATTTATTCAAAATAAAAAATTGTCGTATAGACATACATGTATATGAGCTTGTTTATGGTGCAATAAGTATACATGCTATTAACAATAATTCATTATAATCAACACCTACCACTTATTGATCCAGCCGACTACTGTCAGTAGACACCAACAAACAATAGTCAAGCAAGAAGCAGCTTTGTTTTAGAAAATGCATAGTTAGGTGAAGGAAACGCAAGATTTTCAATAAAGCAATGAATTTAATCTTTGATTGATGAGTCGTTATATTATTAATCGAAGTATTAAGTAAATGAGTTTGCTATGATCTCACCTTAGTTTTTTCAGGAGCTTGAGATTCTTTGCAACTTGAGAAGCTCTTGGCTATTCCACTCACTAACAATTTTTGTCAAGCATTCAGTGTGGTATTTGCATAAGACAAACACCGAGTTGCTACGAGGACTTTATTTGGTTTGCTATGGACCTCTCTGACTTTCTGTAGATGGTGCTCCAAATCTCATGAAAAAAACTTCACATTATCGGCTTTTTCTGTTAGTAATTTGGCTTGTTGGCTTAGTAAAACTTGGTTATAATGAATTATGTAATCCATAATAGCTAGCTGTGGTAATCAATTTAAACAGAGTTATTAAATTTTCACTGCTACTACCAACGCTGATGGCAGTTTCTAACAAGGCGATAGCGAAAACAGACTAAGGACCTATGTGTTATCAGTGAAAGCGAACACGCGGCATATTAAAAAAGAATAGATTTGTTTACGAAGCCGATTTGGCTAATTGCGCAAATAAAATTTGATTTAGGTATTTCTAATCACCTTTTAATGACAAGTAATCACTGCTTGACTACAACATCTCTAGTAGGTATGGTAAATCAGGTATGAAATGTTTTATTCTATCTATTAAATTAAAGACTCGTTAAACCCCATTGTCGTGCCTTCTTAGTAAAAAAATGACACAGAAATGCCCCGTGGCCCCAGACTAAGAGCGCAGAGTGCAATAGACCGAGTTTTTGTTCACACTACCCGATGGATCCGTGTACTAAAACCCGAACTCCAAAGTCAAAACTCGAACCCGAAGGACCGGAATACCCGCAATCTCTACTACCCGATACTCGAGAGAAGATAGACCCGGGAGTTCAATGAGTATTACTACCCGTTTCCAGCACTAGTGTATATTGCAAGATACATAAATTGAACTTTTCCAAGTTGGAACATAAATGGTTTTTGCTTTGAAGTCTTCAAATATTATGCAACCTATTACAAAAAAGCAATGCCTAACATGCCATATTAGAGAAACGTAAGTTTCATAAGGTATAAATCGTTGTATTGTTAAAAAGATCATATGTATTTATATATATACATATTTATATATATATATATATATGATTTATATAATTAGAATATGCCTGAAATAACAAATTTTCTTTCTTTTTCAAGTTGAATTTTATAAAAGCTTTATGCTAAGTTCTACTAAAAAAATAATCCATCTCATATTTGTGCCAAAAATATTTTTGATAGATTATACATGTATATGATTCCTTCGACAAAAGAAAATTCGTTCCATGAAATTATAAGTTTTAGCAAAATTTGCCAAACTCGAGTGTGCAAAAACTATATGTCATGCTTTAAAAAATTTTCATTTGAAAAGCGCTTTTAATTGCTAAATTACAATTTTTTTAATAACTAAAATCAATGCAATTTGATTTTTCTTATATGAGCATTGAATTTTTGTTTCAACTGTATAAAACCAGTTTATTTAACACCTTGTCAGCTACTTATAGATTTTGTGCATCGAAACATATAAAAGTTTATAAGCATATTTTGGTGTTAAAAATATTTTACCAACTTTAACACCAAGGCTAGGTTTTTAAAAAAGCAAATTGCAACTCAGTCCCATAAAATTTCATTAATCTTTGCCCCTTTTCTTTATTTGTCATTTTCTTTATTTGTCATTTGTGAGAGAAAGCTTTTTGTATACATGCGAATAGATACAATTGGAGTGTTTTTACAATATTTTCATTTAAATTTTCATATTTATATAAAACTAAATTTTAACTCAATACTTTAGTTGCTCAAAAATATAAATAGATGTGCTCATATGCCAAAGAATCACTCTATCTGAAACTTGCATGAGGATGCGTTTTTGGCAAGTTACAAAATTACTATAACAAATTACTAACATTTTTAGTATCTGCCAGACATTTTAATCACAAAAATATCACTTGCTTGCTATTATCACACTTTCAAATTACTAAAATTGTGTCATTTGTATCACATCATATGTTTATGAAGAGTATATTTTATGATTTTTATCATTAAAGGAGGTAATATTGAGAGTAAGATCATTGAAGCAAAAGACAACTTGTGTGACATACAAATGAGATTTAGTATTTGTTAGTAGTTACTGAAACTATTATTAACTATAGTGTGAGCATAAACTGCTGCCGTGTATACAACACTGATGACAGCAACAACTCCAACTGATGACAGCAGCAAAGATTGTCTGCTGTTGTGAAATTCTTTGCACCTTTCTTATAAATTAACAAAAAATCAGAACTAGAGTAAATGTTTTCAACTCTTCAACCGATTAAAACCTTTAATTTCTTAATTTTGAAAACAGTGTTTTGTGCAGTTGAAATGAATTTAACTTACTAAATGCACACTTAACACCAAGTTTTAGTATGTTTTTTACAAAACTAAACTCCAACTTTGTCATCTGCTAAAATTTTATCAACCATATGTCTTTGGTTATTTTTTCCGTATAACTTCCAATAAAACTAAGATAAAGAGCAAGCAGTACAATATCTATTTTAGGCGTGGTGAGAATGTTTTTGGTAAAGAGCATATTGGCATATTTGCTATTTTGACGCAATCAGAAACTCAACTGCCTAATTTTAACTTTAATAGAATTTTCTGTTGATCTTGTTTGGAATAGAAAAGTGAAGAAAAATTTTTCTGGCCTCGTATGGCAAAGACAAAAAAACATCTTGTTCTTCTTGCGGCAAAACGTCACAAAACTGGGACATCGAAACCTGATGACGCATTGTATAAGTTGACACAACAAATGACTTCCAACATTTAATAGGAGCAACGAGAAGTGCAAGAGCTGTTCAGAAATGTTGTTAGTAGACTTGCGATTTGATTGACACAAGTTCAAATATTGTACAAAGGTAATTTTTAGTTGCTACAATGTTATGGCTACAATCGCATAGATGCCCAACAGGCACTCTTAGACAAATTATAAAGTTACTATTACTAATTACCAAAATTATTAAAATCTGTGCCACATGCTTTCTACAAAAATATGGCATTAAAACTAATTGTAAATAAAGTGTTAATATTATGTGATGTCATGTCTAAAACACTGATGCCAGCATTTTTTTTATCAATAATTTTATAGTAGTTGTGATCCTCTCTCTAAAACTGTTGCTTAATTGTACTTTCTATACTAATTAAACATGGTAGGAGATACCGAAATTCACCCAAATTAATACCAAACCGTGCCAATAAAATCTCTATATTAAACTAGCAGTAAAAATGAGGAGTGCAGATAAAAGTTTAAACTTCAAACAAATTGTAAAGAAAATAATATGGACATGAATACGAGACTTTTTAAATGAAACTTTATTGTATTCGAAGTAATATTAGTATTCCATAACAATGTCTACACATTTATAACAGAGTATTTTTTGTTGCTATTTTCTGAGTTGTCTGGTAAAACTTATTTATCATAAGACCGTTTCTAATATTTCGTATTTAGGTTAGGCACAATGAGGGGGCTGAAAAAATTGATTCTTTCTGGTAACCCTATCAGAGAAGTTCCTGAAGCTATTTCTGCCTTGAGTTCATTAGAAGAACTGGACCTATCAAATTGCATGATAAGTCGACTTCCCAATAAGTAAGCATGTATATACCTTATATGAACCTTTCATGAGAGCACTTGTTACTACTTTTTGATGAACTGCCATGTCCCCTCTCCTCTAGTTTAACATCTAATTTCAGAACATCTTATAATTTTATTTTCTGTTAGCCTGACCTCCATCGCTAGTCATGTTACTCTATTTTATTGGATATGATATACAACTAGTCATTATATGTACGTTGTCGATGTAGTATAAAAAAGCTGAGCTTAAAATGCTTTCCTTTGTACAGTAAAATGTGGTCAACAATTCTGTTTTGTGACCGCAAGAACTTGTAACTGTTCTTAAAGCGCTCGCAGGCTCTTAAATAAACTACTCAAATAATATGGCACATTTTTTAAAATATTATTTTTTAACAAGCCGTAAATATTTCACCAGATTTTTATCACAGAAAAGATAATCGTAGTTCTCAATAAACATTTGTGCATCTAAAATTATATACAAGAAGTTTAATAGCATGACAGCTTTTACTAGTGGATCAATCTAAATATAGTTGAAATTAGTTTCTGCTTTCAGTAATAGAATTACTAAAATTCGTATTATTTTTCAAACAGATAACAAAGAAAGCGTTTTACATGCATAATCATCAGTGAATTAGAGTGTTCAAAAAGGTTTCTCAATTGCAACTTTATTGTTTCTGTGGAAATGAACATCAGCTCAAAAATTTTAGTTACTTTAAAATTTAGATGCGATCCTAAGCCGAAGGCTCACTCTTCCTGGAATCTTTTTAAAGATGCACTTTTAGACAGAATATAAAGTTACTATTACTAATTACCAAAATTATTAAAATCTGTGCCACATGCTTTCTACAAAAATATGGCATTAAAACTAATTGTAAATAAAGTGTTAATATTATGTGATGTCATGTCTAAAACACTGATGGCAGCAACAAGAACTGTAGGTTTTATTAAAATAACCTTCTAATTACAAGAGCACAGACTGAATAGTAATTAATTATAAAATAACTATTTCAACTAAAACCAAATGGCCAAAAAGCTTACATCAACATTCATGTTTTAAATCCTATTAATATTACCACTACAACCTCGAAAGTCCGTGAGAGATACATACAATTATTGTGATGGATGAATGAACAGGGCTCTTATTATACATGTAGTAAAAACTATTATATTAATATGAATATTCATACCTCAAGGTATATCACTATAATATTATTAGGACTCCGATAGTCTAGTGAGTCATGAGAGATGTAATAAATATATATGCAACTCTTCTGATATGCATATGAGCAGTCAATTTGTTCAGTTGCTTGAGTGCTGGCGTAACATGGTAAAAATTGTGAGCTTGAATCCCACACAATGTAGTCTTTTTTTGTCGTCAGCTCTGGCTTTGTACATACAAATGGATATCATTCTTACTATAACCTTAATCCTATACAATCTGTTCCTCAGGCAGTATTCAATTTAAATTCATTAGATGAACTAGACTGCTCTTACAACAATAACAAATGTAAACAACAACAACTTACTAGTCACAAGTACAAAGGCCTAAATTTTACTTTTTCGATTAATGACAGATAATATTGGTGACAGCATCATTGGTAATTTCAACTAAAACCAGACGATTAAAAAGTCTAAATGTTAGCATTCCTAATTAAAAGTATATTTTTATTATTATTTGAGTCAAAACATTTGTTTTATTGCTGAAATAACAATACTGAGAGTAATAACTAAAATTATTCAGGTTTATTGTCATTTGAAATACGCAATCGCAATTTTACCATTATTTATGAAGTTTAATTTTTACATGGCTGGCATAATGTCGATCTTTTCACATCATCATATTTTAGTTTGGACAAGCTGCAAAGACTTAAGGTTCTGAAGATCACAAGAGAAAATTGGAACTCTGATCTTCTTCAATCAGTACCTGAAGTAGTGACCAAACTGACTTCACTAGAAGAACTAGACTTGTCAAACAACCAGATCAACCAACTCCCAGACAGGTAAGAAATAAGAGCTTCACTTCCAAAGGGCAACTCACCTGATTTTGATACTCAATATTTTTAAAAACGTTTGAGCTTGAACCGAGTCAACATCAATAGAGTAGTTTTATCAAAGCAATGCCTGTAACTTAGTGGTGATAGCAACAAGTACTCTGCTTTGTCGATATTTAATAAAGATGAATGATCTCACACTATTCAAAACTTATTTGGTTGCAGTTCCTAGCAATCAACATCAAAAAATAGTTTACAAAATGCACAGCTTTGCAGTTTGTACATGTATTCGTAACTCAAAAATTATATTCTTAAGAAGAATACTCATTTTAATAGAGCAACAGAGTATTACAAGACAAGTGTTGCAATAGTTTGATAACAAAGCTTTGTTGATTTTGCAGAACAGCCAAAAGCTGCAACAACTTCTGTTTATTTGAAAAAAACTTCCTAACTTTGAACAAGATACGTCAAAGTTTTGAAAATTTTCCTATTTTTTTTAATTTGATGATGTGTATGAATGAAAATAAATTTTTATTTTTTATCTATTTTTTATTAAATTTAATTAAGTCGTCATTTTACCATTTTCAACCGGCCTAAAACTATTTTTAAAACCGAAATAGAACTATAAAATGTTTGCAGACCTTTTTTAGCTCTTTCTAGTCACTAGATAAAAAGATTCATAAAGAATATTCAAATTTGACAGCAATTGATGATGACAGCCTTCGTCAGAGGTCATACCCTGTGACCAAGTTCCTTTGCTATGAATTGAAAGCGAATCTGCAATAAAATTACCAAAATGTTTTGAAAACATTTCCAGTATTAGACTGCTTGACACTTTCAATTATAAAATTACTGTGTAAAAAGATTGAGCAACATATTAAAAAAATATAACCTCTGATATCAAAATAACATATGTAC
Source organism: Watersipora subatra (assembly GCF_963576615.1). Lineage (NCBI taxonomy): Eukaryota > Metazoa > Bryozoa > Gymnolaemata > Cheilostomatida > Watersiporidae > Watersipora > Watersipora subatra. The sequence goes on along the minus strand of NC_088709.1, from coordinate 48,878,156 downwards.
AGACTGTTATATAATTAAGAAATCTATTTGGGTAAAAGGAAGCATGGCTAAACTAAAATAAATTGTTTATGTAACTTTAATAATGTATAACTCCAAAAGTAATTTGATTTACTAATGTATAATGGTAATAATGTACATTAATAATACATTATTTAAATTTATTTTAATTTTTATCATAATTAACTTAGTTCACAATTTGGTTAAAATTCGAATATACTGCTTTTACTTTTTGCCTCATGTAAACATTTTCATTTTGATATCCATATTTAAAACAATTTTACGTCGCTGTTTTTCAACCATCTAAAGATTTCCTACAGCATGTTGCATGTCTGCTGAAAATTATAAATATTCTCGTCTTGCAAAAGTTATGTTGTAGACTTAAAAATAAACAAGTTTGTTTTTCTAAAAAGTTTTGGAAAGCAATTTCTTGCACTTTTATTGCTTTGTGCTACAGATCCTTACTTGTCACCTCTACCATTTAGTAGTTCAGGTATTTATTTTTGGTTTTTAACCTAAGAGCTGACGACACCAAGCATTTTGAACACTGTTCTTTTTTAAATTTTAGTCTCTATGCACACAAATTCCATTTTCAAACATAATTCGGTTTTGTAACACATAATACAAACTAAAAAGATTTTCGATAAACTCTCACACAATAATACTTCAACTTACGAGTGCTCCAACGTACAAGAAACATGAGATACGAGCCAGCTTTTAAGCAAGTTTTAGCACTAACGTACGAGCCATGTTTGAGATACTAGTACGTGAGTCAGTTGCCAAGTATGCCGGAAGTGTTTTATGAGAACAGCATCAATCTGTCTTTTTCAACTGCTCAGGTTATACTTTTGTACAGTGTTTTTTTGCGCGAGAATTTCAGTGCAGAAGTATGTGAATTAAAAGTACTGTGCATAGACCAAAAGTTCGCCAGTAAAATGAAAGATAATGCAAAGAAAAAGAAAATGATAACAATTGATATTAAACGCAAAATTATTGAAAAATATGCGAAATGTGCATGCGTAATTGAGCTAGCTCTGCAATATGACAGAAACACATTTACAATTATCAAACAGAAGGATTATATTCAGGGCGTTTAGTTCGCAAAAGGACTAACCATAGTTTCTAAACGGCGCAGCGATCTTCATGACCGCTGATGGAGAGACTGCTCACAGACATTGGATAAAAGATAAACAATTGGCCGGTGACAGTGTCACTGAAACGATGCCATGTGAAAATGCCAGTGCTATCTATCAAAACTATAAAAATAGACATTCGGACAAGTTGGCTAGTGATTGTGCATTAACCCTTTGTGACGACGCCTGTGTTTGTCCTAATCGCAACATGTTGAAAGGGCGATAAAGGCAAACGTCCTTAGATAGGTTTATCTTAAAACGGCTAGTCATTAAAACGAAACAAAGGAAAAATTAGCTAGCCAGCGAGAAACTTCAAACTATGATCACCGAAGAAACTTTAATTACGTTAAGTTAAAAATGACAGTTTGCTTTTAGGTTTGCTACTAAGTTTGTCTTTTGAGACTGATAAAATCCAAATTTATCAAAGTGACCTGTTGTGATGAGGGATAACTTATATCTCCCTCTCTGGCAAATGCTAGCGTTAGCTGCTATTGTATGTATTTAATTTTACATTTTAATTAATCACATTTCCTTGCATCATTTTTTATTTTTTGCTTTTTGAAAGCATGTGGTAAGTTAAAACAATAACCAACATGTTCTTTTTGCTACAATATCTGGTTTTGTGTTTTTTATTTGCACTTCTTAGAGTATGGAAACCAATCAATACATATTTAATTGTTCTATGTATAAATAAATTGCACCAACATGCGAGTAAATTGACATACGAGCTCAGTCTCTGAACGCATTAAACTCGTAAGTCGAAGTATGACTGTAACGCTACCTCTCTGTCTATGATTTGCTGTGTTTACACACCAGCTTACAAATACACTCACTAAATATAATGTACAATCAGTGAAATTACTATTTTGACAGAATCACAAAGTTTGGCTGTTATATTCCGGCATTAGGCTATTTATTGAAGTATTCATACATATAATCTTCTTAAAATAAACCCTTAAAATATGAGTTTTGGTACTTACATTAGTAGTAAGAGAGAGTATACCTAATTTAGTAAATAGTAACTCATTTGAACTTCTCACTTGAAACATCTAAATAATTTAGGCAAATATGGAAATACGTTAATGTCAAGATTTCAAAATGGTAGTGTTAATATCAAAATGTGGTAATTTAGCAAACTATAAATTTATAAATACAGGATATTTATAATTTGCTTTCAATTCCTACTGCCCAAAATTATTGAATGTCTGGTAGATTTTTCTAAATATAACAAAGGGCAAACAGTTAACAATGACCCTCTACAATATTATGTCCTTTAAAATGTTGATACATGACAGATCAGCAAACACTGTAAATTTATAATTGTTTTATTAACTAGACAAGGTATACATTTTATGAAAGAAATCCTTATAGATAAAGATACAAAATAAGCAATGAGTGAGTGCTCTTAGAATAGTAGAAATAATCATTCAGACACCCTTAAGGTGAGTCACTTGTGTTAATTAAACAATTTTATGAAATAGATTCCTATAGATAAAAGTATAAAATAAGCAATGAGTGAGTTCTCTTAGAATGGTAGAAATAATAATTTAAACACACTAAATGGGAGTTACTTGTGGAGTAGATTGGGCTATTTTTAGTAGCTGATTATGCAGCTTTAGATATTCTTTAGCATTTGTAATTTTTAGCTAAGTTTTTTTCTAGTGGTGCCTTGATTTATTTGAAAAGCTAAACTATGTAAAATTAAATGACAGGTTTAAAGATTAGGCAGTAGAAAATTATAACTTCCATCAATTAACATGTCATTAGGCGGGCGGAATTGAGAAACGGGTAAACGATATAATTATGGTAACGACAGAATAATTCTAATAACTGGTTGGCTTAGTGGCTAAACACATGGTTAAAAGTATGCGATTTCAACCTCAGTGAGATTGAATCCAGTACAAGTAGGTTGTTCAATCCAACGTATTGTAAAGGTCTGGCCCCGGTAGCTGAGCCAGCTTTACTTCCCTAGCAAGGCAGTGCAGTCTGAACACTGGGCCTTCCCCTCGTCGGCCTGCCTGACACACCTAGTGGTCGGATCAGGCCGCGGCAGGCTGTCCTCAGTTTAGGCTCACTTGGAAGGCTAGCACGGCCTGCTCTCTGAGACCCTATCTTGGCTAATTTAGGTCCCGGCTAGCTTACTGGAGGGCCTGGTTTCCAATGCTATCGCATTTCTGATCAGGTCCGATCGTAACGCAGCCAACCCCTAGCCTTCCTTGGGTGTCTCCCCAAAGCAGTTCGTGCTTGAAGCCAGATCAGTTCTGGCAGAAGGATCCTTATTCAGCCAACCAGGCAGGCATCAAACACAGACAGTTTGTAAGAATAAGTATATAGTGTATTTAACGTATCTCAGCACATGTACAACTCCGTCTTGACAGTATCAAATCCGTAAGAAGAATCCCAAAGAGTTGGCTTATGCCTTCTCCTTTTATACTATTTGCTCCGCCCACAATTATATAACATTCATTGTTTCACATCAGGCCTGTGAGGCAGACCCAGACAATAGGCATAATGGTGTGCTAGCAGGCCTGTGAAGCAGGCCCAAAAATGTAGTATTATATAACAGTTTTACCAGGGTATTATATAACCGGTTAAGAAATATACATAAGTGACTAGGCATAATGTAGTCTCAAGCACAACATATGGTTTAGTATAGTCCCGTCCTCCACACACTCCCCCCAATTGTTTAGCCTGGGGTCAACAATTTACCCAAGGTGGAGTCATAGTTAGCTGTGCAAACCAATATCAGACTAGTGATATTGGTTTGCACAGCTACGTAAGCGCTGATTGCGCGTTATCGTCCTGATTTGGTTTGGTCCCTTTATATGCCATTGGTGTGGCCTTTGGATTTGTTGAAGATACGCTGACACGGCTCTCTGGATCTATGCCTGTCTGTGTGGCTGTTGTCTCTGTCTCCTCAAGTATTCCATCAAGCTCCGTGAGTAGTTGCTGCAATTCTTTATCTTCGTACTGGGTACTTCTCGGGTCCATGTGGCTAACGTAGTTGCGAACTGTCTGAAACAGAGAGCAGTCGTGAAATGACGTGTATGTGAATTGGCTAGGAGCAGCGTTGTGGTTGACTGAGCGCAATGGCGGCCAGTTTCCAGTGGAGCCTTGTCCTTGACCCGGGTCAACTGTGTCGCCAGTAGTCACCGGTCCAGATCGTCCCTGGCCGGAAAATCTCTCTCTGGGAGATTTCTCCGGCCTCTGCTATTTTCGCCCCTTCGTTCCAGATCGTTTGTCCTTTCTCACTTGTTCTGGTAGTTTGGATCTCTGCAGTCATCGCCCTCTCCAACTCCTCCATAGAGTCTTTCAACGTTCGATATTGTAACTCTCCTTCCTCGTCGAGGACAATGCTTCCTTCTTTCAGCAGCTCATCTATGTCCTCCAAACGGCTCCTTAACAACTCGTATCTCTCTCTGGCTGCTGGGCTACTTTTCACCTCTTCTGAGAGTTGGAAGTTTTCCATCTGTTCCCTTTCTCCTGTTCCCGTGTTCTGGCTATTGGTGCTCAATGTTGCCTCTAACTCTTCCATGGAGTCCCTCAACGCTCGGTACTGTAATTCCCCTTCTTTGTCGAGGCTAACGCTCCCCCCTTCAAGAAGCTTTTCGATGTCCTCCACTCTTGCTCTCAGTATCTCGTACCTTTCTCTGTTTTCCTGTGTGTTCCTAATCTCTTCCGAGTATCGGCACTGTTCTTCCTCTTTCTTCTCGGGTTCGACCTGGTGACACACCGCCTGCCCATACCGGATGGGTGGTCTCGTAATTCTTCGGGGCCTCCCATCTCTTCTCAACTCCACGGGTCTGTCGGTTCCAGTGGGCTCCGTCTCCACCTGCGTCTCTCCCCCGGTCGGAACCGGTCTAGAGTTCATGGTGGGGGTCGGTTCTGCCTGTTCAGTCTCTGCAGGTGCCTGTGGTTCTATAGTCGTTTCCTCTCCCTGTCCACCCGGTCTGTGAAGATCGAGGGGGGCCATGGGATCGGACTCGGCTCCCAGGTCATCTTGTCCTAACTCTGAGGGGTCTGTGCGTCCTGGCGCATTAACGGGCTCCTCCTCAATACTGCTATCCACGGGAAGGGGATGCTCCTCCTCCGTCAGGGCTTCCAGTAGTCGCCTCCGGAATGTTTCCCCCTTACTGGATGCGGGAAGAGGGTCCCTGTCCCTAGGCTGCAGGGGTGGTTGGAAAGCGGGTTCCCTCGCGTGGAACTCCAGGGTAGGCAACAACTCGATCGGTTCTTCTCTACTTCTCCTATTGCCGGTAGCTCCTCTCATGTTGGGGCGCCGAGCCGGCTCCCTGGTGGCCGGAGCCCTACCATCTGCTTCTGAGCATGCAACATAGGGCTTCAGGCGTTCCTCGTTCTGAACGGATACCTGACCCTGCCGTTCTACTTGATAGGTATTATTAGAGTGACGCTTGGTGACCGTGTACGGCCCCACGTATTTGGGTTGGAGTTTGGGGTTTTCACCCCTCCTTCGCCGCTTATTCACCAACAACACCAGATCTCCCACTTCAAACAGGGGCGGCTCTTCCTCATCCTCTACCCTTACTTTCATCTGGCGCTTCCGGAGAATCTTGTGAGTTTCTTCTAGCCGACCGGCCAACTCCAACACGTAGGGCTGGATGGCTTGGTTGTCCGTGGCTACTAGTTCGGATAGCTGGTCGGGCAGACGCAGCTCCCTGCCCATCATCATGAAGTTCGCAGTTTCTCCGGTGGCGGAGTGAGGTGTGCCCCGAAACGCCCTCATGATTTGAGGTAACAACAGGTCCCATTCTGTTGGTCCTCGGCGGAGAAGTAGGGCCCTCAATGAGTCTCCCAGGCTACGGTTGTTTCGCTCTACGATTCCATTTCCTTGAGGGTGGTATGGGGTAGTCCGTGTATTGGTTACATTCCATAACCTGCACAACTCGCTCATGAGTTTAGATTCAAACTGGGCCCCTTGGTCCGAATGCAACTCCTCCGGCAGGCCGAAGTAGCAGAATACCCTCTCATCCAGGGTCGTGGCCACTACCGGGGCAGTTGCATCCGGAATGGCTATGGCGTCCTGCCATCTTGAGAAGTGATCACTGATCACGAGAATCCACTTGTTCCCCTTCTCAGTCTCTGGCATTGGTCCCACCAGATCCACTGCCAACTTCTGCCAAGGTCGCCCGGCGTAGAGTCGGTGCCGGCTCTTGGTGGCGTGGTTCCCCCCGGTCTTGGCTACCTGGCAGACCTCGCACGTCTTGATCAGGCGACGTATGTCTGCACTTAGGCCCGGCCAGTACCAATTTAGTAGGACTCTCTTCGTTGTCTTGTGCACCCCTGCATGGGCCAGCCGATGAGTTTCCTAGATGACCCGGTTTCGGTCTGCTCGGGGGCATAGGGTGCACCATCGAGAGTGGCCGTTCGTTATTAGCCGGATCTCCAGGACACCGTTGGTTGATAGCCGCATGGCTTCTCGCCTTCTGTGTAAGATTCGGAGCTCATTGTTCCCCAATGTCAGTTCTTCCTCCGTCAATTCCTGGTCATTCCTTACAGCCCAGTACATTCGGGCCACGGCCTGGTTCCCTTCCATCTGGCTTTGTACCAATTGACGGAAGTTCCGCTCTCCGGGCAATTTGATGGCGGCCACCTTGTTAGGGTCTTCCTTCATCATAGCCTGCTTACTTGGACCTCCGTCTCTCTCTTCTATGCGGGTGCATTGCCGGCAGTCCTCCGGGCAGGCTTGCCGACTCAAACCGTCGGCGTTCCCGTGTTTGGCCCCGGGTCGGTGTTCCAGTTGGTAGGTGAACTCCGACAGGATCTCCAACCACCGGGCCACCTGAGCCGACGGTTCCCTTCGTCGGCACAACCATTTCAATGAGGCATGGTCCGTTCGGAGTAGGAAGCGCTGTCCATATAAATAAGGTCGAAAGTGTTTTACGGCCTTTACCACCGCTAACAGTTCCTTACGGGTGACACAGTAATTCTGTTCTGCGGGGCTGAGTGTTTTACTGTAGTACGCTACTACTGTCTCCCTACCATTCTGGTTCTGAGACAACACCGCCCCCATTCCCACGTTACTAGCATCGGTATCCAAGATATACAGGTTCCCGGGGTTGGGATAACCCAAGACCGGTGCCGTGACCAACCCCCGTCGGAGTGTCTCGAATGCCGCTTGCTCCTCGTTGCCCCACTGCCAGGCTTTCCCTTTTCCTGTCAGAACAGTGAGTGGTTTGGCGGTAGTGGCATAGTCCTTCAGATACCGCTGATAGTATCCAGTCATCCCTAAAAATGCTTGTAACTGTTTCACATTCTGTGGGACTCGCCATTCTGCCACTGCCTTGATCTTCTCCGGGTCAGTGGATACTCCTTGCGGGCTCACCACATGTCCGAGATATTTCACCTTCTCCTGGAGGAGTTCACACTTCGAGGGCTTTAGCTTCAACCTGGCCGTTGCCAGCCTCCGGAAGACTTCTTCCAGGCGAGCCAGGTGTGTTTCAAAGTCGGGGCCGATGACGATAATGTCGTCCAGGTAGAGCAAGAGAGTCTTCCAGTGGAGTCCTTGCAACACAGATTCCATCAACCTCTGAAAGGTGGCGGGAGCCGATGTTAGTCCGAACGGCAGCACTTTCCACTTCCATAGCCCACTTCGGGTGGTGAAAGCAGATCTTTCCTGGGCTTCCTGGTCCATTGGCACTTGCCAGTATCCGCTGGTCAGGTCTAGTGTGCTAAAGAATCGACTTCCCGCCAGGGCGTCCAGGCTCTCATCGATTCTTGGGATTGGATAGGCGTCCTGTTGTGTGATGGCATTTAGTTGCCGGTAGTCCACGCAGAACCGCCACCCGCCGTCTTTCTTCCGAACCATCACCACTGGTGAGCTCCAGGCCCCATTTGCAGGTTCGATCAGGCCCTTTTCCAATAGGTCGGTCACCTGTCTGTCCGCCTCTGCCTCCTTGAGGGGCCCCAACCTATGGGGAGGTTGTCTAATGGGCCTGGCTCCTTCTATCAGCGGTATACTGTGTTTTACCAGATCGGTCCGCCCCACATCGCCCTCGTACTTACTGAAGACATCCTGGTATTTAGCCAGCAGGGCGGCCAACTTCCGCCTTTCCTGGTCGTGCGAGCAACCTCGGACGGCCTGATCGTAGAGCTCGACTAGATGTTCGGGCACTGCTTTCCCAGCGTATACAGCTGTACACCCTACTCCAGTTACTTTGGTGTTGAAGTCTTTTGGTTCAGTCCAGGGTTCGGCCTGCACATCCTCTGCCCTGATGGCAGTGTACAAGCCTATCACTTGTCCAGCCGCCAATTCGATGGGGTGGTTACCTGGGTTTAGGCATTGCACGGCCACGTCGCCCTGGTCTCCGGGCTGATTCAGGCTACGAGCCACCGGAAGGTGCAGGTCAGCTCCCTCTATTATGCCTACGGGTACATAATTTCGGGCTGATATCCTTCCCGCCACCGTTACTTCAGACAATGGTGGAATGGTGACCTTCTTCCAGGTGTGTACCTTCGACACCATCAGTCTGCCGTATTTATCGGTACAGGAGAGTCTTCTGTCCCCGATGGAGATGACGGGTTGGTCGAAGTCCATGTGACATCGGTGTGAGATCAGGAAGGGCATCCCCAGGATGGCGTCCTCGCTGACTTGGCTCACAATGAAGTTCTCCTCGATCGGTACATCACGGACTCTCCCGGTTAGTCGGATTAGTCCGTAGAATTGGAGCTTACTCCCGTCTGCCATCAGACCGTATCGGTCATTTTCTTCCAGTTGATCTCTAATCCGGGCTGGCATTTGGTCGAACATCTTCTTTGACAACAGGTTCGTATTGCAGCCGGTATCTATGAGAAAGAGCAGGTCCTGTCTCTCCATTTTCCCGAGCAAGAAGTAGCTAGATTTGTGGGGCTTTTCCAAGGCTCCGATTCTTGGTAACTCATTCCTTTCGCAGGTGTCGTTAGGCGCCCCTTTGGAATATCTTTTTCGTGGCAGACGCCGAGGCCTGTCCGGTGGTGGACTCTCATCGAGCTGGTCCGCCAGGCTTTCCTCAGGAGCAGCTGGCCTTGTGCTCTCCCCGTACCGGCCTGTCGGACCCGACACCGGACTCAGGCATTGGCTTGGGTCTCCACCCCGGAACGGGTCGACTTGGTTCGACTCCCGTCCTTCCTCTACTCCTGATCCTGGGGGGCAATAGGCTCGATCCCAGCCCCACCCGTTCCTGGATCTGCGACCCCCTGGTCTCTGGAATTGCTCCACCATAGCTGGTTCCTCTTCCACTCCCGATCTGGAGGGTATAGATCTCTGGAGAAGCTCAGCTCCAGATGAACTGGCTCTCGCTCCCAATCTACCCTGTCCAAACCTCTGGGAAGGATCAGCACTGGCTGGACCTTTTTCCCCCGACCTAGGTCGTCTTGGTTCCTGGAGGCGTTCGCTCGAGATTAACTTCTCCTTCTTTCCCGATCTGCGTTTAGGTCTCTCGAGAGCTCCAGCTGGTGCTGGATCGGCTTTCGGTCCCGACCCTCGCGGTCCAGATCTCTTGGAGTAGTTTTTCCCGATTGTACCTTCCTCTAGACTACCGACATTTCCTGATGTCGCTTTTTGTCTAGCTTGCCTTTGGGTTTGGCGGACATACCGCCCCTGGGCCTGTCGGGCCTCCTGCGGCGATACTCGAGGATTAATCTCCATGTCCTCTTCGTCTTCAGCTAGGCCTTCTAAGCTCTGGTAGTGGTTGTAGGTGGGAACCTTCCCTACCGGAGGCCTCTGCGTGATAGCCACCGAATTCGCGGGGTAGGACCAGCCTTCCGGGTCCACCTCTGCCTTCCTTCGGCCTGCCCCTCTCACCTTTTTGTAATTATTGGTTCTTGGCGCCCTATTGCAGCCAGCAGGTTGCCCTACTGCTGCGGGTGGTAGGCGTTTCCCTGGTTCTGTCCCTGGGTGGTGCGGCTACTGGGTTGGTTCTTGGGGCAGTTCCTCCTGCAGTGACCTGTCTGATCACACCCCCAGCATCTCCTTACTCCTTTTTTCCGAGTCACTTGCTGTGGGGGACCTTGTGAGTGACCGACTTGTCTCTTCAGATCGGCCATTTCCTTTTTTAGATCCTCCATCGTGGTCAGGAGTAGACCCAGCGGGTCAGGGGCAGCACGGACTACTACGGCCTGCTCTACCTCCGCCTGCTCCTCCATGGCCTGCTCGAGCTCGTCCGGCTGGACTGCCCTTACCCCGTATCTCGCTGGATGGTTCTGTCGAATGGTCATCTCGGGCCGTATCTGTAGGTACTCATTCCCTGCTCTCACGGCGGCCTCCAGGGTGGGGGTGGGTACTGCAAAAAGGTGTCTTTGTAGGTATATGTTACCCAAGGACCCGCAGAAGGTATCCACCGCCATCTCCTCCTTCATTCGATTGGACAACTCCTCTAACGCAATGCTCGTAAGTCTTTCTATACGAGCAGCATGCTCGAATAACGTAGTGTGGGTTTCCTTCCTCAGGCCCTGCAGTTCCGACCTTGCCTCCTTGGGGGTCATGCCGAACCTTGCCCGGAGGGTGTTGAACACCGCCTGTAGTGTATGTCCATGCCCACATTCCTTGGCCTGTTCTTTCAGCCTTCCTCGAATGTGTAATAAGGCGGATCTGGCTCCCCAGTCATTGGCGACAGCCACATCATTGAACTGCCTTATGAAGGCCTCCACATCACCGTTCCCATCGTACTCAGGAGCCTTGAATGTCTCTCTGGGTACCGGTGGCTCCGGATTCCTTTGTGCCTCTTGGTTCACAAGCATCCTCTCTAACACGTTCGTTAATCGCTCTAGACCCTCTAGTCCTTCCCTTTGGGGGACTCCCGGTCGTTCCGCGCTACGAGTGCGTCTTTCCATGATTGTGCCTTGCTAGTTATCTTTTGTGGATTGATTAGATCCCACTGCTGCCACCAGTGTAAAGGTCTGGCCCCGGTAGCTGAGCCAGCTTTACTTCCCTAGCCAGGCAGTGCAGTCTGAACACTGGGCCTTCCCCTCGTCGGCCTGCCTGACACACCTAGTGGTCGGATCAGGCCGCGGCGGGCTGTCCTCAGTTCAGGCTCACTTGGAAGGCTAGCACGGCCTGCTCTCTGAGACCCTATCTTGGCTAATTTAGGTCCCGGCTAGCTTACTGGAGGGCCTGGTTTCCAATGCTATCGCATTTCTGATCAGGTCCGATCGTAACGCAGCCAACCCCTAGCCTTCCTTGGGTGTCTCCCCAAAGCAGTTCGTGCTTGAAGCCAGATCAGTTCTGGCAGAAGGATCCTTATTCAGCCAACCAGGCAGGCATCAAACACAGACAGTTTGTAAGAATAAGTATATAGTGTATTTAACGTATCTCAGCACATGTACAACTCCGTCTTGACAGTATCAAATCCGTAAGAAGAATCCCAAAGAGTTGGCTTATGCCTTCTCCTTTTATACTATTTGCTCCGCCCACAATTATATAACATTCATTGTTTCACATCAGGCCTGTGAGGCAGGCCCAGACAATAGGCATAATGGTGTGCTAGCAGGCCTGTGAAGCAGGCCCAAAAATGTAGTATTATATAACAGTTTTACCAGGGTATTATATAACCGGTTAGGAAATATACATAAGTGACTAGGCATAATGTAGTCTCAAGCACAACATATGGTTTAGTATAGTCCCGTCCTCCACAGTATTAACAGCTGAACACACTGATGTACAGGCGCACAGAATAACAGAAAACCAAACTTTGAGATTTATTTACAGTGCATCCTGATGATACATTTACTCTGGAATTTGATTTTTTACCTCAAAAATCGAAACATGATAAATTTTTCACCCCACCAAACTAATTTTATTTCATTATAAAAATTCAGCACAATTTTCGTTAAATGCACGGCAGTCGGTGTGCTTGTTATATACATCAAAGAACAAAGATGTCGAAGTTCTGTTGGCCGAAAACATTTTCACAAAGTCTGAAAGAAACACGATGAACAATTATTTTCAGTTCAGCAATTCTCAAGTGTAAAATGGTAAGATTTCCTTTTTAAAACCAGTAGCAAAGTTGTAGTTGCGATCCTGTCAAACAGAAGGTCAGTGGTCAGACTGCTTTGCTTAACCTACTGACAAAAATCAAATTCATTATGAAAGCAGAATCGTTTGGGTTTTCTTGCTGAATTAGGTTGAAGATGGTTTTAATGGCTAAAAGTATATTGAAAATGGAGCCAGCCACTAAAAGCTAATAAAATATTGGTGATAAAAATCTGAAATTCAATAAAAAATTTGAAAATACATACTACAACTTAGTTTTCTGGCTGTGTTTAGTAAGCTAAGATTATTCAAAGTGAATTAAAAATTTGTTATACGCACGTCTGTCTTGAAGGCAAGAACTCTCTATAGTGCATACTTCACATTGCAGATTGCGACGTTACATTTCAATGCGGATCATAACCGATAAATACATTAAATTTACTAGATGTATTTCAGGCAACTATAATTACTAAGGTTAACATACTAAACTATAAAATTAATTTAGTATAAAATTTGGATGATTTCTACCAGGAGATGTTTGCATTATATAATTAATATGGTTTCTATTATAGTAGTGTTCACTTCAGAATATTAATAGGGGATCAGAACATAATGAATTCAGAGGTGATCAAAACAGCAAGTGCTCTATTTGTCAATCAACAAGAATTTATATGGATAGAAGCTTTCTCACTGATCAAACCTTATTTGGCTGAAATTTTCAGATATTGAAATATATTTAACATTTCAACGATTTATACCATTGCAGTTTCCATGTTGCAAAAAATTATTTTTTAGGCTCAACGGTATTTTAGCAATTTTTAATTACTTTCCTTGCAATAATTTAATTTCGAAATGAAAAGATTTTCAAATTATGCTGTACAAGAATCATAAAAATTTTAGTTTTTTATACTTGTAAAATATTCCTGTTAATAAGGAATCATTCATTCAACTAGTTTATCTCATAGCTGACTAGAATTATTTCACTATCATACTTAGTGTCAGCTTCAGATTAAAGAGGAGACTAACAGAACATTAAATAGATATTTCCATATCTGAATTGCAATGCAAAATAACATAATGGTTTGTTTAACGCGACAGTCGATGTCAACTCAGGATAAACTTTTAAAGCCAAGTTAGACAGTTTATTAATTACATCAAACAATTCTTTGATAATCAGCCTTTACATTACTTTCATCTGTTAAAAGTTCTTTAAAACTTATTTTATGTAAAATTATTCATAAATGATTTTTTAATACTTACTTTAGCATTGTTTGATAGCAAGGAGTGTGAAGTATCAAAACATTAGTTGGCAAGATCCTGGGGAGCAGATGACAAAAATTATTAACATACCATGATGACATGTCTACAAAATAAATTCATTACACAGTTTTTACACTGTAATCTCATGTGAAATACAAGCTGTCTACCGAAAGAAATAAAAACATACTTTTTACCTTATTTTTCTATCATGTTCAAGGTAGTTCTGTTGAGTTTAGCTTTTTATTTTTAAAAACTTTAAACATTTATATTTCTATTTTAAGGTATGGTATTAATATTTGAGCTAAATTTTTTGTTTTATCAATGTTTTATCATAATAATACAATCAGTAATAATAATATATTCCATAATATTCCAATCCATATATATCAAACGCATTTGAAATCGTCAATCATCTATGGATTCTAGTAACAATAGGTATAAGCTAAAGACAAGTTTGCCATCAAAATACTGCTAGTAATCATTTATAGTCACTGCTATAAAGCTTATCTAAATGCATAGAAGTATCAAGTAACTATAGTTTAGTCAGTCACATTGATAGTTGTAGCAATTATAGCAATAACCCGTCAAAAGTTTTTAGGTCAGGTAATTGTACAAGACAGATAAAGTTGCATTTAAGCAAGGTGTTTCAAATAACCGAAACCACATAAAAAAGATCATTTCAATTTTCCAAATGTTTTTACAACATTTAGTGAAAATATTTACCAAAAATACCTTTAAAATAATCACATTTAGTTTTTACTCGTAAAATATTCCTACTAAAAGGGCATTGTTCATTCATCTATTATATCTCATAATTGAGTATCAGTATTTTATTAATGTACCTCCATGTAGTTCCTGCAAAATTAGTCCATGCAATTTCAAAATGAACATACAGTATATGGTAGCAGCAACGAGTGTGGCAAGAAAGGTTCTGAACAGTTATTAATAGACTTGCTGTTTGAATGACGCAAGTTCAAATCTCGTGTGAAGGTGAATTTTAGTTGCTAAAATTTTATCGCTACAACTGGACAGATGAACAACAGACAGATGACAGACCCACAGATGATGACCAGACAGACAAACATTGAGATTTATACACAACTAGAAATTCCCCTGTCATACAGCCCACGACCAAAGAGATTATGGAAAAATGTAGGGTAGGCCTACCGCCGGTTGAGAAATGCAGTATTAGCAGTTAAATGGCACTGCAGTGCAATAGGATAATTGCTATGGTAGCTGCAATGGTAACTGTAATGTACTGGGTGTTATTATGAACGACAAACAGCAATAATGAAAGGAAAATATTATATGTTTATATCATTCCCCTGCAATAGGAGAAATGCAATATTAGAAGTAAAATGGCAAGCTGCTGTGTAATATACACAGACTAGGGGCTGTACATATTGGTCATAGCAAACAATATCAAAAAAATGTGATATTTATCTAGATTTCTGTATTTTTCTCTAAAAAATTATGCTGAATCTAAAAATTGAAACAGATTTTAGCTGGTTGTCATATAAATAGATGTATATCTATACGAAAATGTAGGCATATTACTTATTTTGCAGATAATAGAAACGGCTTGGCAAAATATTGGGCACAGTCGTAGTATCATCAGCAAAATCTTTAAAAAAAAACAGTAACATATTGCGCACCATCGGTCACTATTTACTTTGATCTTGTAAATTCGAATGATTATTCTTATAACTACATCTTATAATAATCTTATAAAATTGAATAATTATTCTTACCAGTGAATATTGTAATAATCTTATGAGAATCGTTAAAAAAAGATCATCGTCATTTCCTTTACTTTCACTGCTTTGGACATCAGTTGGAATACCAAAGTACTCATTATAAGCGTCCAAAATGCCGGAGTCCGGTAGAATCGGCAAAACAGAAACGAGTACTTTTCATTACTTCTACCCTAATTACAGAAAACCTTCGGCAATTGGAGAATGCCATAGACTGGTGAAATGTGCACGTTTTTTCGGTGAAATGCGCATGGCTTAATGGTTCTACTCTCTGTCGCATGGCCTTATTGGCATTTTGTAGGCTGGTCTTCATTTTGATTAAAAAAGCCTGTTAAGATTTAATTGCAATTTTAGGCCAAATTAATCTGTCTATTTATGTATAATCCGATCAAATGGGTTAGTTTTAGGATATTGCGTCAACTTTTCAAAGACTTGATAACATATCTAAATATGTTTATATGTGTTTTGTATCATCATTATACTTATACAACTCTACACAAAAATGGTTAAAGTTTTTGATGGGATTTCGGTACAAGGGTTTGGTAACGGTCATTGACGGATAATTTTTCGGCAGTTTTTGTGCATATGCATCTATCATAAAACTCCCAAACAATCGCTTAGCTCGTTTTTGGTCGTGGGAATATTGTTACGTTTATATGAGCATTCATATTTCTACGGTATATTATTATAATATAATTGTGTCCTGACGGTTTAGTGAGCCATGAGATAGGTAATAACTATACCTACAATTATTCTAATATGCCAGTGAGCAGTCAATTTGGTCAGTTGTATGGGTGTCTGTCTATCATGGTGCAAGTTGTGCGTTTGAATCCCACGCATCGTAACATTTTTTCATGCTGTCAACTGTGACTTTGTACATACGGATGGTTATTATTAGATGAAGATTATTATTGGTTGAAAATGTTTGATTTCCTTACTGAAGTAATAATAGTGACAGTAAGGACAGTAAGATATTATTTTCCTTGTCATTTGTATAACATTATCATATTTTCAGCATGTTTATGGAGCCTGAATGTAGTGTGGCCGACATTATTTGACCTGTTTTTTTTTCTTAAGCGTGTTTATGGAATCTGAATGAAAAAGGAAGACATATTATAACCTTCTTATAATAGATACTATAAATACAGTCTCTTGTGTGTGTTGGCTAAGTGCAATACTCCCGCCAGTCTATAAACCATTTTAATGTAAAACAACATTAATTCATGCTAAGTATACAACAGAAGTGTGCTTCTAATTGCTATTTACTTTATTAAGGAACACAAAAAGTCATTGGGATGACATGCATTCAGGTAGAAGGTGAACTTAGGTAGGAGGTGGAAGGCACTTGCATGGGTAAGCGATGTGCCTGTGATGCTGAATTTAAACTGGGAGGGAGTGTTGTGCAAGTTACACCAACGTATGAAAGTGGATTGTGAATGCTTAGGTCAAGGTAACAGCAGCCTCTATTGTTAGAAGTGTTAAGAAAACTGACATCAATGTTGAACTGCAACTGGCCACAGAGACTGGCTTAGATAATGTATAGGAAGAACTTGCATTATTGAAGAATGAATTATGGTGTGCGTTATAGATTGTTTACTAACAAAACCAGACCATAGAATATGTAAATACTGCACCCTATGATACGCCCTATGGGGCAAATAAATAAGGATTCATTGGTCCTTTAGTATGAATAAATAAAGTTCCTATAAATATGGAGTCATTTACGTATCTGTTAGCCCGGTACATAAATTTATGAGAGATAATGTAAGATACCTGTAGATAGTTGTACTTAACAGTTTTATTAAGAGACCCTTAGCAGTGACAAAAATGCTAGCGGAATAATTTAATTTGAGATACAAACCAATTACATGAAGGAATATAGAAGTGCTCTTTTATATTCTTCAATATAAAATATTCCCATGAATACGAGACTTTGTATATGAAACTTTATTGTATCCGAAGTAAAATCAATATTAATAATCCATAATAATTGCTACACATTTATAACAGAGTCTTTTTGTTGTTATTCTTTGAGTTGTCTGATAAAAATGATTTTTAATAAAAGCTGCCACAGTTTCTAGTATTTTATTTTAGGTTAGGCACAATGAGGAAACTTAGAAAATTGACTCTTTCTGGTAACTCTATCGGAGAAGTCTCTGAAACTATCACTGCATTGAGCTCATTAGAAGAACTGGACCTATCAAATTGCAAGATAAGCCGACTCCCCGAGAAGTAAGCATGTATATACCTTAATGAACCTTTCATGAAAGCAATTTTTACTACTTTTTGATGCACTGCCATGTCAACTCTCCTTTAGTTCAACATTTAATATCAGAACATTCTATAATTTTATTTTTTGTTAGCCTGACTTCAAATAATCTCTAGTTGTTATTCTAGTTTTATTGGATAGGGTAGACAACTAGTCATTATATGTATGTTATTGATGTGGTACGAAAAGCTAAGCTTAGAATGCGTTGCTTTGTATGGTAAAATAAGGTGAATATTTCTGCTTTGAAGCAGCAAATACTTGTAACTGTTTATAAAACAACTGTGTTTTTTAAATAAACTACTCAAAGATTATTTTCTATTATAGTGAAAATAATCATAGTTTTAAAAAAAACATCTGTGCATCTAAAATTATATGCAAGAGGTCTAATAGTATGGCAACATTTACTAGCTCAACAACTCAAAAATAGTTGTATTGAGTTTCTGTTTTGTTATGATTTATGTATATCAACAGCATTACAAATAGAATTACTAAAATGCTTAAAGGTCGAATTGCAACAAACCTCACACCACAGCTATTTGGTATTAACAGGTTCACCATATTTTACTCTGCTGTCTTGAAAGTGCAAAATATGTGGAAATGTGATTACAAGCTTTTAAATGCTCAAAAACCAACAGTTATTCGCCGCCATCACTAAAACGCCGTAGGTTATAATCCTTTTATTTTGATGACGTACTCAACTCGACATGGTTATTGTTTTGACATGTGATGTCATCATGTGAAATATAAGACTAATAAAGTGCTCAATATAAAACCTCTCATAGCACTCTATAAAACCTCTCAATATAAAACCTCTCATAGCACTCTATAAAACCTCTCAATATAAAACCTCTCATAGCACTCTATAAAACCTCTCAATATAAAACCTCTCATAGCACTCTATAAAACCTCTCAATATAAAACCTCTCATAGCGCTCTATTAAACCTCTCAATATAAAACCTCTCATAGCACTCTATAAAACCTCTCAATATAAAACCTCTCATAGCACTCTATAAAACCTCTCAATATAAAACCTCTCATAGCACTCTATAAAACCTCTCAATATAAAACCTCTCATAGCACTCTATAAAACCTCTCAATATAAAACCTCTCATAGCACTCTATAAAACCTCTCAATATAAAACCTCTCATATGACTAAGACTTCGAGTTTTTTTGGAATGCTTTTATCAAGTATAGATACCCGATACTTTGTTTTGGCAATAGACATGGTTTTATTGACTGCGTAAATTATATTTGTGAAAGTATTTCGACGAATGAGAATGCATGAAAATGTAAACAGAAGCAAATCAAGTTCAGCTACGTCCCATTTGAGCCGTTATAGAGAGGGATTCCAACCTACAACGTTTTTGGCTCAAAAACTGTTGTTTTTTAGCTTTTAAGAGCTTTTAATCACATATTTTTCCCGTACAACATAGAAGAGTGAGACATGGTAAATTTTTTGATAGTAAATAAATTTAATATGATAATTGTTGCAAGTCAACCTTTAAAATCTGTTAGAAAGGTGTGGAAGAAAGATTTTTACATACCCAGAAATAATTAAAACTTCAATGTTCTTACAATTTTCTCATATTTAAATTAACTATTTGCATACAAATAAATTTGAACTCAAATTTTAGTTCTTTCAAAATGCAAGTCGATACATCATAAGCCAAAAAGGTCACTTTATCTCAAATTTGCATGAAGATGCATTATAGGCAAATTATAAAATTACTACTACTGATACAAACTGCTAAAACATTAAAATTCTGTCTAGCATTGTCTCAAAAAACTATGAATGGCCTATTAATTCTATTAATTTTATCTTTAAAGTGAAAGATAAGCTTATAAAAGATATATTCTTTGATTTCCATGATGAAAAAAGTTAATATGAAAATTTAGATCAGGGAAGTAAAAGTCCATTCGTGTGACGTACAAAAGATATTTAATTTGTTAGTAGCTTTTATTAATTAAAGTAAAATATTAGGCAATTTTGAGTATAAACCACTAAGAACGGCAACAAGAACTGTCTGCTAAACTTTGTAACTTTCTAAACCCAAGACCACAGGAAAAAAATCTATTTGGGAATTCAGACAGAAAGCATTGAAATATGTTTAATTAATATTAAGCATCAATTAAATACTTAATCTATTATTTCAACTAAAGCCAAATGATTAAAAAGTTTACATCAACATTCATATTTTAAAGCCTATTAATATTACTATTTGGCTTGTGCTATGAGAGATATTTTCGATAATCCTGATATGCCAGTTAGCAGTTGATTTTTTCAGTTGTTTGAGTTTCGTTCTAATACGGTGAAAGTTGTGTGTTCAAATACCACACAATATAATCCTTTTATACACTCAACTGTGACTTTGTACATACAGATGGATATCACTCCTGCTAAAGCAAATATTATTATTATTTGTTTAAAATGTTTGATTTACTTCCATTATGGATCATAACAACATTTCCAACATGTTTACAGAGTCTGAATGTAGACATAATGTGACCTGTTTTATAATAGTTTATATAAATGAATTAATAGGTTGATACTATAAAATACTTGAATAGTTGCACCAAACAAGTGAGAGTGAAATGAGTGAAATGAAAGAAATTTTGTCTCTTTGAGTGAAATGAAAAAAATTTTGGTCTGTTTTTATGAAATCAAACTTCCACTATTATTTTCAACTAATAGTATGATGAGAAAATTTTTTGATAAAAGAAATTCAGTTGCTATTTCTTTACACCTTAAAATAATTTAATCAACTTTGAGAGCAGAAAATTTTATAATTACTACTATGTGAGTGATATCTGTGGATGGTTCAAAAGCTAGTTACAGGGAATCGGGTAAAATGCAATCAACTATTGTTATACCTAAGTCAAGGGTCAGCAACCTGTGTCTCTAGAGCCCCATGCGGCTCTTTCATCCCATTGCTGTGGCTCTCTCTGACTTTGGATTTTTTCCATTTATTTTTCCTTTTTCCACCATATGCCAAGTATTTCATAAAAATATAGAAGTCCTATCACTAGTATTTGAAATATAGTTTAAAAAATTGTAGTTATGGTGATGAATCAAAAATGGTCACTCGTTATGCGTCATTATTTATGCATCAACAAAACCGCCAAAATTACACCAGCCGGCACGACACTTCTTGATTTTTTTTACTATACGTAGGAAAACTATGACAAATACTAAGAAAAAGATAGTGACAGAGGAAAATTTTTGACAGAGGAACGTCGATCACCACAAAAGAGAATATATAAAAAAATCATTCGTGAAGATTTCTGAGCACCTGTTCACAGACTTTAAAAGTAAAACTGAAATCGTGGTCCAGGAGCAGAAATCGCATTAACCAAATATAATAGCTTAATATTTTAATTGGCTGTTTTGCAAATATTCATATTTTGCCATTGTTTGAATAAACTGTCTTTTATTATTCATGTTGACAGCTTACTCACCATACACATCAAATGACAGCACACAGAATAAATGTAGCACATTTGCTGCAGTTAGAATTTAAGTTCGGCATTTTGCTGAAAGAAAGATTGAATTAAACATGAAGTTGCAATTTTTCTTAAAAGTAACCTTAAAAACTTTTTTTGTTACGTTCAAGTTATTATTAGCTATTTTGTTGTTCTTTGCAAAAATGTAATTTTGTTTTCTCAGCAATAAAATGATTATACATGTCACAGGTTTTTGTTTTATGGTGTAAACATGGTGTAAAAGCAGTAAAAGCTTAACAAAAACCAAACTCGTAGTTTTTTAAAAATTAAAAATATTAAGAGGGTTTGTGGCTTCCACTGCGTTCTTTCCTGTGAAAAACAGATCCAAATGGCTCTTTGAATGGAAAAGGTTGCAGACCCCTGACCTAAGTGAACTCAGAAATACACAGGTTCCGTTAGCTTTTGTTTAAAATATATTATTAGCTTAATCGCGTGTAAAATTACTCATCTTGTTTCAATCATCATATTTCAATTGGGAAAAATTACAAAACTTAAAGGTTTTGAAGATCATAGCAAGCTTTTATACCATTGGCTCTATACAAAATACCATTGGCTCCGGATGCAAAATCTAAACTGCCTTCATTTCAACCGTCTGTTGAAACTTTAAAACCTTCTAAACCCAAGAATAAAGACTAAAATATATACTTTTGATTTTTTGGGCTTTGATGACATTAATTATTTTAACTAAAACCAAACGATTGGAATATCCAAAAATTTTTACCTAATATTAACATTCTTGTTGCGAAGTATATTTTATTATTAAATGAGTCAATGTTAACAATTATTATTGGAGGAAATATTAATTATAGAGTGTAATTGTTGCATGGCAGACATAATATAAATTTTTTTTTCATATCATCGTATTTCAGGTTGGACCAACTGCAAAAGCTAAAGGTTCTGAGGATCAAAGGAACTGATAATGAACCTGATTCACTTCAATCAGTTCCTGAGGTAGTGACCAAACTGACTTCATTAGAAGAACTTGATTTGTCATACAACAAGATCAATCAGCTCCCAGACAGGTAAGAAATAAGAGCTTTGCTTCTATTGGGCAACACAACTGATACTTGCTATATTTTGAAACTTTTGAGGTTGAACAAAACCAAAAAGCATTAAGGGATTTCTCATAGTGCGAAGCCTGTATCTTAGTGTTGGTAACCACAAGCACTCTGTTTAGTCAATGAATAATAAAGATGAAAGACCCACAGTATTTAAATCCTAATTAAGTACAGTTCTGAGTAATCAACATTCAATTAAGTTTTACAAAACCTACAGCTGCAAAAGTTGTATTCATTGCACAAAAGATTACATTGCTAACTAGAATAGTAATCCCACGAACAAACGAGCGGAGCGAAGTGTGGGAGTTTTTATGATAAATGCATGTGCACACAGCTTACGAAAATTATTCATCAACAATGAGACGAACCCTCGTCAAGAAATTTCATCAACAAATTTAAGCATCGTTATGTAAAGTCGTTAAAGTATAATAACGATACAATACACATTTAAACCTATTTAAATATGTTACCAAGTCTTTGTAAACCATCGGTATTATCTTAAAACTTACCCATCTGATCGGATTATACACAAATAGACAGATTAATTTCAACGAAAATCGCCACAAAACACTTGAAAAGCTTGGTTTAATAAAAGTTAAGACTGAAAATTGAAACGCCGAGGGACAGATAATAGAACGATGAAGTCTTGCGCATTTCACAAAAAAAATAACGTGCACTTTTCACCAGCCTATAGCATTGTCGAATTGTCGAAGGTTTTGGCAATTAACATAGGAGTACAGAAATCGTTTCATTTTTGCCGATTTCAATTTTTTCATTTTCATTTGCCGACACATTTGAATACTTTCCCATTCTAACTGATGTCCAACGCAGTATAAGTAAAGCAAATGACGATGATATTTTTTAACGTTTCTTATGAAATTATTACAATAATTAATTATAAGTTTGGATGACTACAGAACAATGACTACGTAGTACAGACTTTCTAAAAATCTAACGCAGTGTAAGTAAAGGCATGACGATGATATTTTTTCTAAAGGTTCTAATGAGATTATTGCAATAATTAATTATAAGTTTGGATGACTACAGGACAATGACTACGTAGTACAGATTTTCTAAAAATCTATATAAATATCTCAACTTCGTGATATTGTTAGCTATGCCGTTTTGAAATGTAAACAAAATTGTGCATTGGTTTTTTATTATTAGGCCTACTATATAAATAATATTGGTTATTCTAATAATATCAGTGCATTTTACTTCTAATATTGGCCAATATTGCATTTCTTTTTTTGCAGGAGGAGAGATATAAACATGTAATCTTTTCCTTTCATTATTGCTATTTGTTGTATATAACAACACCCACACCCAATACATTACAGCTACCATTGCAGTTATCCTATTTGACTGCTAATATTGCATTTCTCAACCATCAGTACCCTTTCTTTTTTCAAATATCACTTTGGTCGTGGGCTGTATGACAGTGGAATTTCTAGTTTTAGTACAGTTATAGAGTAGCATAAGGCAAATGTAACAATAATTTGCTAACCAAGCCTTATGGATTTGGCTAAAGAGCAGAAGGCGGTAAAACTTCAGTTTATTTGCAAAAACTAATAAACCTTGAATGAGGTATGCAAAAGTTTTGAAAGCTATAAAACTTTAAAAAAAATTGAAGATGGATAAGAAAAAGAAGCATTGTTGTGGCTTTAAAATAAGTTTCTTCAGGTCGTTGTTTAATCATCTTAACAGCTCTAAAGCGATTTTTGCTTTCAATCTTCATTTAGCGCATGGCCTCTGAAAAAGGCTGATGACCGCCTTTATTAGAGGTCATGCGCTGTGACCCAGTTTTTTTTCTATGAATTGGAAGTGCTTTTGCTGTAAAATTATCAAAATGTTACTTTTAAAATAATTACAGTATTAGACTGATTCACAGTCTTCTAGCAGCAAATCACAGTGTACAAATATATTGTGCAACATGAAAACATAAATCTAACATCTTACGGCAAAAGAACATTAGTACAAAATGTTATATAATAAAAAACTGATTTGAATAAAAAGAAGATTAAATAACAGAAATGATTTTATGTAAACTTAGAAGTTATTAAAACCTTTGTTTAGCATACTAAATTAATTTAGTTCATGACTTGTTTGAAACTAAACTTTAATATTTTGACTTTTTGTTTCATACACTCCTTTTATCTTTCATCTTTCCAATTATATTTCAATATCCAAATTTAAAGGCAGTTCGCTCCACTTTTTGTCACAAATCAACAGTCTTTATACAGCATGTTATAGGCTTGTTGAATATTACAAAGATTCCTGTTTTGTAAAAGTTTTGTTACAAACTTGAAAAATAGCAAGCTTTTATTCTGGAGTCATTTAGAATGCATTTGCTTGTATTTTTATTGCATTTTGCCTTATTTCCTTACTTTTCACTATTTAGCCATTAGCATTTTCAATCTTGGTTTTTAGTCTGAGAGCTGAACATGTAAAGCATTTTTAATACTAACTAATAAGCCCAACTATGCGTAAGAAAGTTTTCTGCATGCAAATTAATATGTTTGCAGCACTTTAAAAAGTTCACGCTGAAACTTATTACTTATGTAAAGATATAAATTCACTCAAATTTAAGGTTGTTTATAAAAATCACAAGTAAACGAAATTACAAAATTTAAGTTCATTTAGAGAATACGTTTTAGACAAATTACACAAATACTCTTTTTGGTTTACTTTGGAATACAATTTTTAATTCTTGCTTTTCTGCACACAAAAATATTTTTCAAACATTTTGCTTTACAACAAAATTTACAAACCGAATGGATGCATAAAAAATGTATATAAAGTTCAATAATTTTGCTGTTGTTGAAACTGTTCATATTGAACATTTTTCATGCAATTCAGCGTAAACTTGCTATCTACCTTTTGATAAAATTGAAACCGTGACTTGGCAATTTGAGTGTTTTTGTGAAATTGTTTAACCAATTTGAGACTGGTTCCTACAAGATCGGTTTGAGGCTCATTGCTGTACGACTGAATTCCAACAACTATTGATAGTGGTGGATTTACCCAAACAATTTTAAAGCCTCTTCAATAGTTCGTAGTTGCATTGTTATAATGAATTAGCAGCTTGATTTAACACGTGTTAGTTTGAACTTCTGTTATTAAGCTACACTTGATGCTCAGCAGGCTGTACACTGGGCTTGGGTCACAAATTCAAGGCTTTGCTGTGCTTTTCTACTACATATAAGTGTATAGGTGGTTTTAACATTCGCGTGTGCTTATGTGTCTGATAGTTTGGTTGTGTGTACTGAGCACTTTGTGGTTTTATGAACATAAAGCATGGTTCGATGTGACTACTCAATAGTTTTCTTAGTTATGCTCTGTACGTGGACATTGCATACCCATCATGTTATTTCCATGACTGCACTATTGATCTGTAATGCGTATATCTATTTAAAAGTTTCTAAAAGTTGTTTTTAGTTCATAAGCAAGCAGTGTATTGCGGCAAGATTCAATGCTATTGTAAAGTTATTCAAACAAGTTATTTAACATTTTGCTGATATATTGTACAAAATAGCTGTAATTAGTTGCTGTTATCATCTTATCAACTCGGTGAACTTCAGGTCTCTTTTTCAAAAGTTTCAAAAGAAATTTCTTTAAAAATCGCAAATTCTAGTTACTTACAACCTTACACTTCAAGTCTGCTTTAAAGCTTTCAATACCCTAAATAACCTCAATCTTGATAAAACAGCAATAATAAAAACACATTGCCTATTTTATGAAGCGATTGTTAACATACTGAGTTTCATTGAATTGATACCGCTAATGCCACAAGTGTAAGGCAAACCTCGAAGACTTTTTCAAATTCTACATTAGTCTTAATTAATTGCACGCTGGTAGCTCAGTACAAATATAAATATTTATTTGGTACATAGGCATATCCAACAAAGCTCATATAATGAGACAGTGCAAGATTGTCGTTGTATCTGGTTCTGTGTCGATGTTCAGTAGAGCTCAGCTCAGCACAGCTTAGTAAAGCTTAGCTTAGCTGACCAAGTCAACAGGTTAGCTCAGCCATGAGGTTTCCTAGCCCACACTGCACAACATGTCACTTCGAACTGCAGCGTGTCTTCTAAATTTCCTTTCATAAGTTATGGATAGCAAATAGAACTACACCAAAAAATCTACATCGCACCAGATCACTAATTGTCAAATTGATCTCATGTTCTACGAGAATTTGGATTTTGCTTTGCATGTTAACACATTAAAATATCTCTCAGTAAGTGATGTTAAGTCCGCTCTCTGACTTTCACTCAAGTTATCCTGGTACTTGACACATGTTTCTTTCGAACTGTAAGTCAATTTCAAGGATCTCATTCAAAATTTCTGCAACATTCTCATCCACAATCTCATCAACTGAGTAACTATCCTTATTTTAGACACCAATAATAGTGTTGGCTTCAGAATGATTAGTTTCAGCTGTTAGGCATAAAATATCCTTCTCTTCTCACCTAAAATAACATAATACGTAATTACTCAAGCAGACCTGATAAACAATGCTAACAGGACCTCCTCACTGCATCAGTATCTTTTTGGTATCTGTGGGCAACAAGATGAGACATGATCATCAGGCCGTAGGCACCACTTTTTATTTGTACAATATTTTAATGCTTACACCAGTGCTGAGACATTGCTAGCTTTCTTCTTTTTAATGAGAGTGTGTCTTCAGGCGTCTCATATAGCTCCAACGTATATTGATATGCATTTACCACTTCTGCATTAATCTTTTGACATTTCCCAACCCATGAAGATTATGCATTAGGCAATTAGCTGCACAACCATAGAACAACGTAAATGGGGAAAACCACACGATTGATGTAAAATTGAACTATTAGCAAACAACAGAGCATGGATATATCTACACCATTACATGGACAGATCATTGAACAACCAAATAAATGCTAAAACCAGTAAAACAATCACGACCCCATTGAAATGCAACCAATTCTTTATCATTAAAAACTGTTTTGAGCATTCAGTGCTATTAGACTTCTCTTCTGTAAACTTTCTATTACTATCAGCATTGAGATTTTGCCTATCAAGTAATGCGGCCTGAAAGGTATCAAAATCACCAGTCTCAGAGTAGGCGTTTTTTGGCTGGCCATTAAGAAATGTCCACAGAAAAAGAGTCACTCTATTCAATTTCTAGAATCAATTTATTCTCAATTATTTGTTAGTGGTTACAAAGGTAGTCGGAAAATGTCTAAATATCTGTATAAAACTAACTGAATCATCTTTACTATCATTATAGACAGTCATTTCAGCATCCTAAAAATACGCCATCACTGCTATGCATTTTTGTCTTACCTATTTGAGCTGCTTTCAGTTTTAGTTTGTTTGCGTAATCGTTCTCTTTCACTCTCTTTCGCTCACTCTCTTTTGCTCCCACTCTCTTTTGCTCTCGCTCTCTCCCTCTCCCTCTCTTTTCAACTCTCTCCCTCTCTCTCTCTCTCTTTTCCTCTTTCTCCCTCTCTCTCCCTCTCTCTCTCCCTCTTCCTCCCTCTCTCTCCCTCCCTCTCCCTTTCTCTCACTCACTCCCTCTCTCTCTCCCTCTCTCTCACTCCCTCTCTCTACCTCTCTCTCTCCCTCTCTCTCTACCTCTCTCTTTTCTCTTTTTCCCTCCCTCTCTCTCCCTTTCTCTCTCTCTCTTTCTCTCTCTCTCTCTCTCTCTCTCTCTCTTCCTTGCTCTCTCACTTTCCCTTGTTCTCCCGCTCTTTTTTTTCTGCTGCACACCTGTCTTTTTCTCCTACTGCTCACCCTATTTCTTTATCTATTTCTCTTTTTCAACGCATTTCTCTTGTATCTCTCCTTACCATTATCTGCACATTTCTTTTTGCTCTGTTGTCTACTACCGATTTGGCCTGCTCAACTTGTGTCTTTTAAAAATCTGTTTTTCTTTCTCCTCTAGCTGTCCATGAACAAACTTATGTAAACTGTCACTTTCATAAAAACTTACTGTCAAAATGTTTACCTTTTTAGATAGTCAATAAACATATGTGTTACTACTCAGTTACTTTACCATGTATTAAGTGAGACACTTAGTAATATAGAGAAACTTTCTAGATAAAATCTCAATTTATTTAATTAGCTGCAGTCATAGAGCTGAATATCTACAGTAACAGTTACCCACTATTTAAGGTTTGGTAAAAAGGAGTGATACTTAAGCAGGGCTTCACCAAAAATTATTCAACAGTAGTGTCATAGATTATCTGCAGAAAAAAAACACAATGGTTCACTTAGAGCATGCTTCTGGTCATGGCACCAATATCACTAGTTCAGGACGATAACCAATGTTTTTCTGCCATAGGACTATAACTAACTCTATTTATGTAAATATCTCAGTAAAATATTAATTAGCCTGATTGAATAACATTTTACATAAAATTGATTCTTACTGCAAAACACAGTTTGCGAATAAAAAACCACAAACAGGTAAACAGGTGCATTCTACATTTATATTGCGCAATTAGGAGAAACATACGACAAGCTTTCGAAATTGGCTTGCAGTGAGTAGAGATTCAAGACTCAACTTCGATTTTACATGAAAATCTAGTTTGTTGCAGAAAACTGCAATGAATGTCAAAATGAGTTCAATAAACCTTTTTAAAATCTTGTGGAATATATTAAGGAAATTGAAAAATGCAAGCTCTTTTTGCCAATAGTTTTTTTATCTAAATTTAAATTTTAACTCATATTTCAAATGCTTAAAGTGCTAGCTGCAAGCAAAATATAAATCCAAAGTTTCATGAAGCTAGTGGAGTTAAAAATCGTTAACAGCTACAACTAAATGCAACTTAGATTATAAAATATTGATATGTTATCACCTGAGAAAATGTATCAGTCTTTAAAAAATTTTCTAATCTTTTAATGTTTTTAGAGTTGGAGGTCTGCTACGAATTAAACGTATGGTATAGCAGGTTTTTTGCAACAAGGCCTAATATACATGTACAAAGTGTGCTGAAAAATAATGTGTTTTTGCTGCAAGTAATTCAGTAATGTGTGTAATCAGTTGTAAAACCGTGAAACTTGGTTAAAGAATATCATATTGTAACTTACTTTGTGACAGAAGTGTGAACTGGTAAAGTACTGTTAAGTAGTATATTGAATTACAAGTACGATACCTGACTTTTCATAAATACAATGTATTATGTATATCTAATGGTATTAAGGAAAGTAACTAGCCCATTGAATCAAGTCAGTAAATAAGAACTTGGTAATTTTAAAATGCTTCGTATTGTAAAAATTCTTAAACCGAGAAACAATTTATAGGTATACTTAAGAAAATAAATATATTCCACCAAGATCAAAGATCGAAGGCTTTCATTTTCAGCAGTTTTAATAAGTTAAACTTAAGTTTTGTCAAAGACGCACTATTTAAATGAATAAATCATGTATTATTGAAGACAGAAGCACTCATAACTTGCTAAGATTAAAATATCGGAAACTGTAATAAGACTAAATTTGTTTAATTAATAGGTTTGGCATTTCAACTTGATGGGAAGAGCTAGGCAGCTACTTCGAAGTTTTACTCTTCATCTGTCTTTTCAAATTAAGTTCCCAAAATGAACACAGCTGCAGCAAAAGGAAAAAATGGGATTACATAGCTTTTTCATCATTTTTTAAGCTGTTATTTAATATTTCTGGAAATAGAGTTTCAATGCTAATAGAAAACAATAAGAAAAAAACCATTCATCTGAGGGTCAGCTGAGATATTTGCGTGTGATTATACAAACTATAATAGTTTTCATAAAACATGAAAATGATTTAATCCAAAACAACTATTGAATCTTTTACTCTCGCATTAAGTTCTTACCAAATTATTATTCTGACCATATTAATTCCAACTGCCTTTTGAAAAATTGATACATTGCTAGTATTAAAGCAACATCTCAAGAATAAAAACTGATATCATTTTACTGTAAAATGCATCTTATTCAAAAGAAATTGTTTACAAGATAAATATAGAAGTTTTTAGGGAACCTTGCTATCGAAAACTTTGGGACGCTTTCTTTGCCTTGAACAAACGTGGTTTTTTTCTAATTGTCATGACGATAGTGATTTGGCTTTCCCGTATTAAAAAGACTACAATTGAATTTGCTTAGCAATAGGATTTTTGATTTTTGGACGTGATTGGCAACAAAGTTGTTTTTTTGGAGACAAAGTTTGATCCATCTAGCTAATGTATTGGCTTCACAATGAAAAAAAAAGTGAAACCCTGGTGATACGCCGATACATCGGCTTACGGTAGCAAAGTAGTTAAACTACTATAAAAAATAAATCATAGCAGATATGTATGATGAGTAACATATAATATGTATGATTAGTAATATATAATATGTATGAGCAACATATGATATGTGTGATTAGTAATATATAATATGTATGATGAACAACATATAATATGTATGATGAGCAACATATAATATGTATGATGAGTAACATATAATATGTATGATGAACAACATATAATATGTATGATGACTAGCATATAATATGTATGATGAGTAACATATAATATGTCGGAGGAGCAACATATAATATGTATGATGAGTAACGTATAATATGTATGATGAGAAACATATAATATATATGATGAGCAACATATAATATGTATGATAAGTAACATATAATATGTATGATTAGCAACATATAATATGTATGATGAGCAACATATAATATATATGATGAGCAACATATAATATGTATAATGAGTAACATGTAAAAAGTATGATGAGTAACATATAATATGTATGATGAGCAACATATAATATGTATGCTGAGCAACATATAATATGTATGATGAGTAACATATAATATGTATGATGTGTAACATATAAGGTGTATGATTATTAGTTGGCTATACCAATAAAATGACTGTAGTATGTATTAGTGCTATATATTCTGTCACTTGCCAAACTTCCCCATGCTTGTCTTGCCTTTGTTTCATGTAAGCAAACCATTATTATGAGGTTAGAATTCTATATTAGAATTTTAATAATATTTCTGTTAGAAATTCTTTTTAAAATGTAACGATCTTTGGTAAGAGTCACACTAGTTACCAATATTTAATTTTTAGGTTTGACACAATAAGCTCTCTGAGAAAATTAAACCTTTCGCATAACCTTCTTAGTGAAGTTTCTGAGGCTATAACTGCTTTGAGTTCTCTGAAGGAGCTGGATCTATCAGCCTGTCAAATAGGACAACTCCCGGAGAGGTAAATATGTATATACTTTATATGAATTCCATAGGAGAGCACATTTTACGACCTCTTAATGCGGAGTCATGTCAACTTCTCTGCTGAGACATTTTACATGTAAGTTGTTTCTAATTCGACATCTAATATAATAACAACTAACGTGTTTCTCATCTTGGAAAAGGACTAAAAATAAAGTTAGTAACTTTTGGTAAATTGAATGAAACTTTTCAGTTCTTTTCTAACAGGGCTATGGCTTTAATGATACATTTAATAAATTCTTTTTTAAGTGTTTAGCATTTGCATGCTGTTTTGCTAAACTGGCAGCAATAAAAGTGTTCAATTATTCTGATAAGGCTTTGCGCAAACAGTTGCAAAATTTTCACTTAGAACCAATAATGTTTGTCATATTACATTGAACATTGTAATTAGCCGTTAAACTAAATAACCTACATAGCTGTTTTGTGAAATTCCTTAATTAAATAATTTGTACCAAGATTAGAATATGACGACCGCAACATATTTTTAATGGGAAAGCTTACATTTAGTATTGTTGGTATTACTTTTACATCTTTTTTTACCCAAAAACCATCGGAATTTGAATTTTTTATGTCAAGAGATTTATCATATTTAAAATACTTTCATCAGAGCCTTAAATTTAAACAGAGAATTAATGTGCATTTGAGAAAATAAACAGATTTTGTCAAGGTCAAAAATCGAAGGCTTTTATCGCCGGCAGTTTAGTAACTTAAACTTTAATTTTGTTACAGACACACGATTCAAAATGAATCATTTATGTATTATTGAAAACAGGAACACTCATAATTTGCTAAAATGTTTAATTTAAAATACAGAAAACTGTAATATGGAAAAATTTATTAAATTAATTGGTGGGAGATTACAATTTTATGGAATGAGTTAGGCAGGTATTTAAATGTTTTTTCCTTAACCTGTTTTATTATATTATGTACTCAAAATGAACATGGCTGCAGCTATAGGAGAAAATGGGGTTACATAGTTTTTTCACCGTTTTTGCAATCATTATTTAAAACTTCTTGAGACACATTTACAATTACAGCTGATAGAAAAATTTAAAGCATAACCATCTGAGTGAGAGTCAAATAAGATGTTTATGTGATTATATTTTTTATAGTGAAAATTATCAAATAAAACTAGTGTTAAACTAGCACAAAGTAGTAAATCAGAACGAATATATGTTTTGACATTTGATGTACAACATATAATATATATGATGAGTAACATATAATATGTATGATGATCAATATATAATATATATGATGAGTAACATATAATATGTATGATTGGGCAACATACAATATGTATTATAATGAGTAACATATAATATTTATGATGAGTAACGTATAATATGTATGATGAGTAACATATAATATGTATGATGAGTAACATATAATATGTATGATGAGTAACGTATAATATGTATGATGAGTAACATATAATATGTATGATGAGTAACATATAATATGTATGATGAGTAACATATAGTATGTATGATGAGTAACATATAATATGAAAGATGAGCAACATATAATATGTATGATGAGTAACATATAATATGTATGATGAGTAACATATAATATGTATGATGAGTAACATATAATATGTATGATGAGTAACATATAGTATGTATGATGAGTAACATATAATATGAAAGATGAGCAACATATAATATGTATGATGAGTAACATATAATATGTATGATGAGTAACATATAATATGTATGATGAGTAACATATAATATATATTATAAGCAACATATAATGTACAGTGTACACTCGGTTTTCGAACGACTCGCAGTTCGAACAAATCGGAGTCCGAACACAAAATTCAAGCATTTCTTGCTTCGTAGTTCAAACAAAAATCGGAGTTTGAACGCCGGGTGCTGAGCGGCGTTGACCGTGACCAACTGTTGTCGCCAAGAAAGGATGCCCCGACGTCCGAGATTAAACAAATGTGTAGCAAATGGGCCGAGTTACAGAATTTCGGCGAACTCCACCACCCCGATAAAGCTGCAGCAACAAGAGTCATCAATGACTTTAACGGCACTATCATGAACCACTTCCGAAACATGCTAAAAAGAAGGTAGAAGCAAGTGTCATTGGATAGATATTTTAAGAGAAAAGAACATACTGTATCTAAAAAATCCTATTCATAATTCTTTTCTTTATCCTTTTTTTATTTTTACATGTTCATGTTAGCGTAATCTTTCGTATGGAAGATTACGATAGTCATTACATTACGTTTTATGGGTTACATTTATGTTATTTGTGTCTTTGCCATATTTCTGTACGAATAAATGTATGTGTACTAACAAGGTAAACATTCAGGGTGTTGAAACGGATTAAAATGATTTACATTATTTGTAATGGGAAAAATGATTTCGGTGTTCGAACAACTCGGAGTTTGAACAACCATCAGGAACAGATTATGGTCAAGAACCGAGGTTGCACTGTATATGATAAGCAACATATAATATGGGTGATGAGCAACATATAATATATATGATAAGCAACTTATAATATGGGTGATGAGCACATATAATGTGCATGATAATTATTTGTTGGGTATACCTATTGAGTGTGGAATGTATTAATGTCGTATATTCTGTAACTAATCAAAGCTTTCTATGCTTGTCATGCCCTAGATTTATCTATGCCAACAAATAATATGAGGTTATAATACTATAGTATAATTTTAATTATAATGCTTTAGTTAGAAATTATTTATGAAATATAGGGGTCTTTGGCGAGAGTCTTACTAGTTTATAATATTTTATTTTAGGTTGGGCACAATGAGCTCTCTGAGACAATTAAACCTTTCTCATAACCCTCTTCGTGAGGTTTCGGAGGC
Organism: Watersipora subatra; assembly: GCF_963576615.1. Taxonomy (NCBI): domain Eukaryota; kingdom Metazoa; phylum Bryozoa; class Gymnolaemata; order Cheilostomatida; family Watersiporidae; genus Watersipora; species Watersipora subatra. The sequence continues at coordinate 48,844,116 of NC_088709.1, read as the reverse complement.
TATAACTGCGTCGATTTTACTGGAGAAGCTGGATCTATCAGACTGTCAAATAGGACAACTCCCGGAAAAGTAAATATGTATATACTTTACATGAATTCCATAGGAGAGATCATTTTACTACTTCTTAATGCTCAGTCAATACGACTTCACTGCTCAGACATCCTAAATTCGTTGTAATTCAACATCTAATATATTAACAACTAACGTGTTTATCATTTTGGAACAGGACTCAAACGAAAGCTAGTATTTTCATAAGTTGTATGAAACTCTCAAATTTATTTCTAACAGGGCTATGGCTTTAATGATACTCGAGGCTTTCAATAATGTTTGTCACATTACATTGAACCTTGTAAAATTTCCATTAAATTAATTAACCTATGTACAATGTAACTGTTTTGTAAAATTCATTAAATAAATATTATGCACCAAGATAAGAATATGATAGCCCCAACATACATGTAATTTTTAAGGGAAAGTTCACGTTTAGTACTGTTGGTATTACTTTGACATTTTGTTTTTTTACCAAAAAACAAACCGAATTTTTATGTCAAGAGATATATTATATTAAACATACTTTTTCCTGAGCCTAAAACAAGCATGAACTTTGTTCTCTGAATTGATAGAGAAATAACGATTGATCAAATAATTTGACAAAAAAATTAAAATTTCCCTACAAAAAGTTGATCATACTGCCAAAAACTTTATTGTGATTCATTCACATAAAATATCACTTTTCATACTTTAATATAAGTACATATATTAAATATATATATATATATATGTATTTTCATACTCTATGTAATGTTTATTTTTATTGAATGATGCGACTGATCATACAACTTTATAGATAAAATATGCTTCAAAGTTTTGGTTGTAGTCTCAGGTTGTAATACTATCAATATATAAATATATAAATATATATATAAATATATATAGATATATATATATATATATACATATATATATATATACATATATATACATATATATACATACATATATGTATATATATATATATATTTCTCAAAGTCTGTCTGCCTGTCTGTCATTCCGGCTAAAGCTATTAAAATCTTGATATTAAAATTTTGGGTATTGATGGATTTGTATTAATGACGAATGCATCAACAGGTTTTTATCTGGACGCTCCTAGAGCTAGAACTACTACTGAGCTAGAACGTCATATTGTTCAAAGTTATTCTTATATACTACATACCCCATGCGCATGCTAATTATGTTAGCATTGCCCCCCATATGTTATGATGCCTCTTTTAAGAAATGTTTTGGAACCTAAGTTTATGTGACACGATGCTTCTTCATTTTTTTCTCGTTATGGCTAATTTATTCTGCTACACGATATCGACAATATTTTATTTCGAACTTAAAATTTGGCGATTTTTGTACTGATTATATACGCTACTAAAAGATATACGTTGCTGAACTTGCCATGGCAAGTTAACCGTATCTGTTATACAGTATATCCGATATCCGTCATAATAAAAATGTTTCGCAATGAGAAAATTAATGTTAAATGTTTGAGGTTTACTAAATTCATACTAAAACTTCTTTCCAATATGATTTTAGTAAATTAAATTCATTTAAGTTAGATTCAGCATTTATGTTACATGTCTGTCTCAAAGGTAAAAACTACCCACGTAGTACATCGTAATGTTATATTATCTTGGGCCCGCATGTTATGGATTAGAGGCTCGTTCATAACAAGTAGAATATGTATTCAGGAATTTGCGCAGACTCTTGGTCTATAGCTAAATTAGATTATATTTATCTCTTGTTTACTTAACCACAGTCTCTTGGTTGACTCAATCCAGTCTTGCCAGAGATTTTCCTACAAGCAATGGGCTAGATTCTGCCCACCAGGTTACCAGGTGTGCTACTCTAGCCACGGTCTAGCACTAAGTGCTATAGCAAATGGGCCTCTCCAGCCACGGTTTTTCCAATTATTGAGTGGGGCGTGCCTGCCCACGGCCAAATAAAAACTAGCGTTGGGGATGGCGGGGACCACCTGTCAACTGCTCATTGGGTTATTCTTACTGCAGGAGTACAGGCTAGACCCTGGCCAGTATTTTCACTAACCTAGTCCTATGATAATTTAGAGTCTATGTTGGGTCCAACTCTAAACCATGTACATAGAGCATTGCAAAACCAATTCAATCTAACCTACTAGGTAAAAAGAGAGTCGGGAATTGTATGAGGTTTACACATATTCTGATTCTATTTTACAAGATCTGCTGCTTATATACATGTACATCACATTTTACTTTGATTGGCTAGACTGCCTCATCAAATGATAGCCAATTAGAAAGCAAAAAACAGAGGCAGTATTGACTAATCAGAATCTAGTTTTTTCTAAAAACAGCCAATCAGGAGAATGCTCAAAACACGATACAGCTAATACTTAAACAGGAAATATAGGTGACTATTTTGGTTAGTAACAAGTATACAATGTGGCTACCCATGAGTTACTAATATATAGAGCATACTTGCCAAGTAGTTGGGAAAAAAAAGTGAGATTGACGGTAAATGTAGTAGTTGAAGCTGAAGCCTAGATTTCTATGTGAAGTTTTTTTTTCTTCATTGGTACCTACATATGAAACCCTTCCATGATTTTATTCAATGTTTAGACACTCTACTATCAATGTGAGGTCATGGTCGTTTGTCAACAATATGACACAGCTCCATGTATAATCTTTGTTTATTGATGAAAAACTGTAGAGCCAATCGTTAGACATCAATGTTGATAAATATCAATAGCCCAGGCTTTATGGCAAATATACGGTTTAATAGCGATATGTTTCATTGTTGCTAACTTTGTATGATTATGAGGGCTCACAACTAGTAAACAAAGGGAAAACAAATAAAAAGATTAGTACAAAGATTAGAACAAAGTACCAAATGGTACACTCTTCCCCTCTTAGAAGAGTTTACGGATTGTTCTGAGGGTCTCTCTTACTCGTCTGTACTTTTTGGTAAAATAGGCCAAAGGAGTATTATGTTTATTTGTTGGTATCCGTAGAAGTGCTTGGCTAGTACTAACAGGCCGCTGAGAAGCAACTGATACTATTTCAGTGAATAGAATTTTACTCATGGACATCTCTGGCATCTTATTGGTTTGCATTTGTCCAATCACATTGTCTTGTAGCCTAGGGGCATCCTTGTGGATTGTTTAGGCCGAAGATTCTCAGCAATTTCTGTAGCCTCAGTTTCTTCAACAGTGTCACTAAAATAGGGGTTTCACTACTGCCCTTATCAGAAGGTTTGGACAGATGTCTTTCCTGAGGAGGCAACTCTTCTACTCCTTTTTTTGGTCGTTTATCACCAGTTCTAGAGGGCTGTGCCATTGGTTCTAATATGTATCTGGTTTTACCCCACTTACTGAAACTAGATATATGCCTATTCAGCTTTGTTTCATGTTCTCTAATCAGTTTGTCACCTTTCCTAATGTCATAGGTATGGTTGTTATATGTATGTTCAGTTTTTTACAGTCTTACAAATTTACTTTGTAACTTCTATCTAGTACCTTTCCTGTACCTTCTTGACTTTATCCAGACACATTATTTCAACAGCAGAATATAGTAAAGGTTCTGTCTGCTTTTGATCTCTGATATTTTGGGGTTCTTCTCTTGATTTATCATAAGCTGTTCTCATTCTGTCTTGAACATCATAGACACACTGATGTCGGCTAGTGAGAGGAAGTTAGGGTCCGGAGATTAGGGAATCTGGGAGTCTGAGTTCTCTGCCTAAGAAGAGATAATTGGCAGTTTCTTTACCGCTGGAATTGGGTGTAGCTCGTAGAGCGTGCAAAATCTGAGGTAGTGCCAGATCTCATTCTGTATCTTGTCAGTCAATAAGGGTGGTTCTGAAGGCGTTTCCCAGGTCTCTATTCCCCTTTTCTACAACTCCGTTATTCTGAGGAAGGTAAGGTGTAGTCTTTATCTTCTGTATGCCCCATAGTTGACAAAGTTCTGTCACAGTTTGTTCCTCAAATTGAGTGCCTTGGTCAGTATGTATGCGTGCTTGGATTCCAAAATAGCAAAATACTTGTCCCTCTAGTACTGTCACAATACTCTGAAAGGTGCCATCTGGAATGGCAATAGCGTCTCTCCAGCAAGTGAAGTGATCATTTAATACCAATATCATGATATTTCCATGAGGCGTTTCCTGAAAGGGCCCTGCTAAATCCAGTGAGAGTGCTTGCCAAAGGCGTCCTGCATGGAGATGTTGTCTTGTCTTAAGTTGCTGTGGATGGTGAGGCTTCACAGTTTGACATACTTCACACCTGGTAATTGCATTTCTGGTATCAGCTGCCATTCCAGGTCAGTACCATTGTCTTCTTAATCTCTGATATGTTCTGTTAATACCAGCATGATGTCGAGTGTGACTCTGTGCTATGGCCATTGGTCTACGAGCTGGAGGACCGATTTTCACCCAGATAGACCTCTGGTTCAATGTCATTTTGACTCTCAAGACATCATTCTGGATTTCTGAGTGGTCCAACATATTGAGAAGTCTGTGTAGTTTTGGGCCTGCCTGGTTTAGAGATCTTGCAGTTTGAAGTCATTTTCTAGTAGTGCTTGTCTAAGTATCTGGGTAGCTCCATGATCCTGGAGGTTTCGCAGATTTTTCTCCAAGTCAGAACTTATTCTGATTTTATCTCTTTGTACCAGCTCCGATTTCTGACTGTTAAGACATCCTTGTCTAATCTCTGTGGAGTCTAAATTGAGTAGATCCGCCTAACCTGGTTCTCCATCTCTTTCTGTGATTCTTGAGCATTGCTTACAATCTGAGCAGACCCTGCTCAAACCATCTGCATTACTGTGTTTTAGTCCTGGGTGGAGCACCAATCTGAAATGGTATTCAGCTAGAGACTCTAGCCATCTGGCTATTTGGTGAGAGGGATTCTGACGCCTGTATAACCATTGTAGAGAGGCGTGATAAGTTCTCATCATGAAACATCTACTATACAGATATGGGTGAAAGTGTTTAATTGCTAGGATGGCAGCTAGGAGCTCTCCTTGTGACACAGTAACTCCTTTATGCTAGGCTAAATGTTTTAATGCAGTATGCGATGACACGCTCTTCACCAGTTTGAATTTGAGAGAGGACAGCTCCGGCGTTGTCCGGACTGGCATCTGTGTCTAGAATGAACTCGTTCTGTGAATCTGGATAAGCAAAAATTGGTGCATTAGTCCTAGAGTCTTTCAATTCTTGAAAAGTTTGCTGTTGTTCTGGTCCCCATATAAATAGCGCATCTTTAGCTTTAAGGGGAGTCGGGGGTTTGGCAAATGGGCCATATATATGTATATATATAAAAAAATTGTTTCCTCACCCCAGATACTCCGTATGGGTGGTAAATTCTGCTCTAACTCGGGTCTCCTACCAGAGACCTTGGAGTTTGAGCACTCACCTCAAGATCTTAGCTGTTCCCCATAGCGCACTTTTCTGCAACTCACCTGAGTTGATTGTTGTTGATAATTGGGCAAGCCACATTTTATGTGCCGGTGTTATTGCGCCCAGTGCCCCAATGACTACAGGGATTACAGTTGTTCTTACATTCCAGCATTTTTCAATCTCTTCTCCAAGAGGGAGATATTTCTCTACCTTTTCTTTTTCTTTGCTGGCTATATTGTAGTCATTGGGTACTGCTATATCTATTATAGTAGCTCTCTTGTTCTCCTTGTCTACCACCACTGTATCTGGTTGGTTTGCTAGGACATGCTTGTCAGTTTGGATGTAGAAGTCCCAGAGGATCTTAGCGCGGTCATTATCATTGACCTTACCAGGAGCTTCCCACCAGTGTGGTGGTTTATTAAGGCCATACTCATCACATAGACTTCTATACACAACACCTGTGACATGATTATGCCGCTCAGTGTATGCGTTTCCAGCTAGCTGTTTGCATCCACTGATGATGTGTTGGATGGTCTCAGGTGCATCTTTGCACAGTCTGCATCTACGATCGTCTCTAGTGTGATAGATTTTCGATTGGAGTTGCCTTGTTGGGAGCACTTGCTCCTGGGCTGCCATGATTAGCGACTCTGTATTGGCCGTTAGGTTTCTTTTGTTCAGCCACATATATGTCTGGTGAACATTGCCAACCTTAGATATTTGTTGGTGGTAAGCACCATGAAGAGGTTTCGTGTGCCAGTCAATTTCTTCATCATCAGGGTGTAAGTCCGTTGTAAGAGCAGCAGATTGAAATTCAGCTAGCAACTTATCTGAGATGGCCATGGAGGCTGCATATGCTTTGATGCTTTGCTCCTCCTCTTTCACTGTCTGCTGTACACTTTTGAGTCCCCTACTGCCATCTTTCCTATCAAGATACAATCTAGTAGTATCAGACTTTGGGTGGAGTGCTCCATGCATGGTCAGCAGTTTACGAGTTGCTATATCTGTTTCTTTGATGGCTTCCTCAGTCTACTTTATTATGCCTGCTGGATATCTTATTACTGGCAGTGCGTAGGTATTTATTGCCATGACTTGGTTCTTGGCATTACGCTGGCTCCGTAAGACCTGCTGAGGCGTTTCCTGTATTCGGTAATGGCTTAGTGACGTACCTCGGCTTCGTGGTTGATGTTGCTTTGCATAATCCCCAAGTACTTGTACCTTTCTTCTATATCTTTGATGGTACCATTTGGCATTCTTAGGCTATCTGTGAGCATAGAATGGCCTTTCTTAAGAATTAGCCTTCCACATTTATCAATACCGAAGGTCATTCCGATGTCCTTGCTGTATTCCTGAGTGAGGTGTATTAGCGAATCAATGTCCCTTTCTTTGTTAGCGTACAGCTTGATGTCATCCATGTAAAAGAGGTGGTTTATCTTGGTGCCACTCTTAAACTGGTACCCATATTGAGTCTCCTCCAGCATATTGCTTAGAGGGTTTAGGCATATGCAGAAGAGCAGCGGTAATAAGGAGTCACGTTGATAGATGCCTCGCTAAATTTTTACACTCTCCAGATTTTTGCCATTAGCCTCCAGTTCCGTCTTCCATTTGGTCATTGACATCTTGATGAATGCCACAAGAGCAGGGTGAACATTGTACATACTGAGACACTCAAGTATCCAACTATGGGGAATTGAGTCATAGGCCTTTTTGTAGTCAATCCAAGCCATGGCAAGATTGGTTTGCCTTCTCCTGCTGTCTTGACAGACCGTCCGATCCACCAGTAACTGATTTTTTGCTCCTCGGGTGTTTCGCCCAATTCCTTTTTGAGCACTGGTCATATAGTGACTCATGTGCTCTTCCAGTTTGTCTGCAACTATTTCTGAGAGCAGTTTCCAAGTGGTGGGCAAGCACGTTATTGGTCGATAGTTTTTGGGAATCAGCCCTTGCTTTGGATCTTTTATCAGAAGTACAGTTCGTCCTTTGGTCAGCCATTCTGGATGGTCACCTTGTTCTATTAGGCATTCCATGAGTCTGCTTACCATCTGCTTAGCCATTCTAGTGTGAAGTGATGTCAATTTTTTTAACCAGAATGCTTGAATCATGTCATGGCCAGGTGCTGCCCAGTTCTTCATATGTTGCACTCTGCACTTGATGTCCTCTTTGCTGATGGTGAGTCCTTGCTGAGCCACAGTGTGTTGATGGCTCTCTTTAAGCCTCTTCAGCCAATTTGCAGTGGTGTTATGAGTAGTCTCTTTCTCCCAGATGTCCTTCCAGAACTTTGAAGTGCTAGATCGGGGAGGCTTAGACATTGGCCTTTGCAGTTCACCTTTGAACTGGGAATACACTCTAGATGGATTATTGATGAACAGTTTGTTCATTCTTTTGTTATCCCGCTCTTTGGTGTACCGCTTCAGTCGTGCCGAGAGAGCTACTAGCTGCTGTTTGGCAGACTCTAGAGCTTCTATTGTGGCTTCCCTTTTTGGACGCTCCAAACTGTGGTTAGATCTCTCACTAAGCAACCAACTTTCTTGCGCAAGTCCTTGATCTTATTTTTTAGCCTCAGCTGCCAGGATGGAATGACTTGAAGCCTTGTTGGCAGTGGCTTAATATCCATCTCCTCCAAGATGACGGTTGCTGTACTGTTGATTAAGGCATTAGTCTCACTGATTGATCCAGTTGAGATCGACTCCAGTGCCAAGTTAATGTCTTCTAACAGCTTCTTTGGTATGGCCTTGCTAACTCTTCGTAGTGGTACCCTGCTTCCATAATCATTAGCAGCTGACATCTTGTTGATGATATTTTCCGCAAGGTCTCTCACCCTTGGGTCAAGGTCCAAGTGCATGTCTTCTTTAACCCGTGTCATTTATTTGCTAATAACATAACATGTTATTAGCAACACATGAGTCAACACATGATCGTGTATGCGTGACAGTGTGTGTTGATATGCACTCTTCATTGGTTGAGGTTACTTGGGTGAACTGTTCCCTAATTTCATCTACCTCAAGTTCAGATATGAGGTGCCACTTGATTATGTTACTCCTCTGAGCTACAAGTTGCTTAGCGGTTATTGGCAATTCAGGGCGCATGTTTATCCACAGTTGACGCATCCTTCCCATGTAGCCCCACTTTTGAGGTTCACTCATAAAGTAGCACTGCATGAGGTCCGTGTTATCAGTCCGAGTCCATTTCATCCGTTTTGAACCGGTAGCCCATTTTTCAATGCCTTGTCCTGGTTCAGCTACAGGCAGCGCGGACTATTGGTTATTGGACTGCTTTGGTTATTGCACTCATCATAGAGGTTGTAGACATTATACAAGCAAAGGTCTTGTCTAAGGACCATCAGAAAAGTGCAGTTGTTGGGGTTTGAACCGAGGACCAAATAATCATGGTCCCGATACCTTACCAACTGCGCTATCTATCCTGTCATATATATATATATATATATATATATACATATATATATATATATATATACATATATATATATATATATACATATATATTTATATATATATATATTAGAACAAAAATAAGTTTTATGGAACATCACAACGATCTTATTTGTTATACATAATGAGCAACATAAAATATGCATGACGTTTATTTGCTGGGTATGCCTTAAAGTGTAAGGAATATCGTAAAAGTTTAATGGATGGAGTATTACATAAAAAACTAGTTACGAGCTGAGGGGCAGACTATGTTATGTTATTAGCAAATAAATGACATGAACATATGCATAATATACTCAAATCATTGATGAGCAGATAAAATGAACAAATTAGTTGTGTTTGAAAATTATGAAATATAAAATGATATTGTTTCAGATGCCACAGTCTTCAGACTTTGAGAGTCTTGAACTTGTCTAACAACAACATACAGATTCTACCACGATGGATTTACAAACTGGATAACCTTGCTTATCTAAACCTAAGTGAGAACGCAAAACTGTTAAAAATCGAGAGTGCGGTTTCAAAGATGAAGAGACTTGATCAGCTTTTCTGTCGAGAATGTGAACGCTTGAACGAACCTCCATACAGCGTTTGTGAACAAGGAATCACAGCTATCAGAAAGTTCTACATTGATCTGGAAGTTGAAAAACCAGTGCAAGTAATAAAAGTGCCAATAGCTGTTATTGGAAGTCCGCTCTCAGGAAAGACAAGTTTATTTAAAACGTTAAAATCTGGCACGCGTGTTCTTACACAGCGTGAAAAAAACTCTGAACAGGATGAGACAACCAGAGTTTTCCAAGTAGAAGATTTACCTCTAGAGACCAAACAAGTCAAGCTATTTGATTACGGAGGTAATCAAATATACCATCTTGCCTATTGCATTCTCCGCAAGGAACAGTGCATTCCACTCATTGTAGTGGACTTGGCCAACTTCAAGGAAAGAGCACAAGCTGATGGAGCAGAACAAGCATGCAGAAACGTTTGTTTTAATTGGCTCGCTCATCTCTACCTGGCTTGTCCTAAGCTTGGTTCACCAATTCTTGTTTTCACCCACACGGATAAACTGACCAGTGATCAGGTAAGTCAAGCGCGTATGGATCTTCTGAAAGAAGCTGATATGATCCGCCAAAATCTTCTGAAAGAGGAAAACAAACTTGCAAATATTTCTCCAAAAATGCTTCATGCAATTGAGCATCTGTCTAACAGTCAGCTGCCATTGTTCAAGGAAAGTGAACTTTTTGAGTTTGGCATCGATCCGGAAGTGACGTCCAACATCACACTTCTTAAGGATACTCTGAACAACAGATGCAAAGATCACATGATTCGCTTGCCAAAACTATGGCATTCTGTGGAGCTTTTTATCCAAGAATATTCTGAACAGCCGTATGTTGAAGTCTCAGAAGTTTTGAAAAAGTTTCCAGATGATGACCTACTGATTATTTTGCGATACATGCACAACTCTGGTCGAGTGTTCTTCTTTGAAAAGATTAAAGGCCTCTCCTGTTACATTTTTCACAGGTTCATTGAAATCACATCCATGATAAATCTGCTCTTTCATCATTCTTCCCAAAAACAGTGGAATGATCATCTTGCCAAATTTGAATCTTTTGAACACCAAGGCAGAGCAATTCACAAGCTTGAATATGAAGGACTAGTGCAACGACTCATACATAATGGCATTCTGGCTGAGGCTCTTCTGGAAAATCTTCTCCGATCTGCAGCCTTTTCCATTGATGTATCAGTTAAACTTTTGCAGTCTTTTTTAATGATGCATGGCCCAATTGGGAAAGCCCCTCATGCAGCATTTTTGGTCCCATCTTTGGCATCTGAGTCTATGAGAGATTTGATCAAATTGCAAAACGAGTTGCAGGTAAAGGTTGATATCCTTTTCGGAGGTTTGCCCATCCCACAGTATGTTTATCAGCAAATTTCTGTTACAGTTCTCAACCTTCATTATAGCCCTCTTTACCAAACCTCGGCATACAAGAATGGAGTGACTGTCAAGGATGGAAATAGCGTAACCACTGTTAGACATGATTTCAACAAAAGAGTTGTGACAGCCCAAGTTACTACTACTTCCAAAGAGCTTGCCGCATCATGGCAGCGCCTGATTAATGTAATTGAAGCCATCATTGAACAGTTTTCTCAATCATGGAAGGCTTGCCATGTAGCTCTTCGTATCTACTGCTCCCACTGCATTTTTCGAGGAGATCCGCAGCCTGATTCACAGGTTAATCCAGAGTCGCTTTACTCCATCTATAAGGCAGATGGAGAAACTGCATTGAAGGTTTCTACATTCTCTGGGATAAAACCAGTTGTTTGTAAAGAACATTCTGCTTTTCCAGCACAAGTTCCAACACCTTTGAGGTTTCCATGTGAGTTAGATATAATTTTTGTTATGAATTTTGTGTGGAGTATGTTAGATCCCAACCAGTGCACTCTTATACTATTTTCATTACCGAGCTGCAAAATAATTAGCAAAAATCATTAACATTGTAAACTAATTGATGCACAATTTAAGCATGGTAAGCTTTAATCCATACAGGCACTTAATTGAAAAGAGCTCAAATGAACTTCTCAATCTTTTATGGTAGGCTTTCAACTTACTGACAATGAAGTCGCTGCTCTTGAGGAGTATCTTTCCAACTTGGAACCTTACCAACCCAGCTCAGAAGGAGGTGAGAGTTTATGCTGGCTAAAAGCATATTCAAATATATTCTTCAACCAAATGATTCTCTAGTAAATAATCAAACTATCTGTAGTCTTCTGCTTGTGATGCTGAGTTGTACAATAAACTTCCTCTGAAACATGACTGTTTATCCTTACAGTAAAATGCAACTTCAAACTTAATTTTGAAAGTATTTTATCCTCCAGCAAAGGGTGATGTCAAAAATATGGATGAAGGGCAATGCTCAGCTATTGATGAGGATGGTGATTTGTCTGATGTTGAACAAAAAGGATACTGTGATGATAAAACAGACAAACAGATTAGAATCAAGCTGATTTCCACAAAAAAGAGAAATGTGAAGGACCTCTATAACAATAAAAATGAGGTATTCTTTGTTTAACAGAAGATTGTCTTTTTGATATAAAAACAGAGTAGCTCATCAGATTCCTGCTCTGCATATCCGTATGACTCACAAAATTTTAATTAATAATTCCTCTTCAGAATGAGTGACTTATGTAAAGCGCACCAGGTGTTTCAGTAAGATTTTTTTGATTATTTTAATTGGAGTGTGGAATATTATCATAAAATCTGCTAATTTCTTATTTAAAACTGCAAAGGGTGATGTCAAACACATTGATCAAATGCAAAGCTCAGCCATCGATGAGGACAGTGATTTGTCTGATGTTGAACAAGAAGGATACTGTGATGATAAAACGGAAAAACAGATTAGAATCAGACTGATTCCCACAAGAAAGAGACATGTGAAGGACCTCTATAACAATAAAAATGAGGTATTTTTGATTTAACAGAATATTGTTTTTTAATATAAAAATAGAGTAGCGCATTCATTCCTATTATGAATATCAGTATAACTGTTTCAGATTTGCTGCAAGCAATATTATTAACTCCCATTAAACTAGCAAGCTTAGCTTTTCGTCACAAGCATTTAGATAGTTTATGACTTTAGCTAGTATAATCAGTTCAGTTTTTAACAATGTTTATTAGCTGGTTTGTGAGGCCATCTTAAAGAATCACTTGAGCGTGTGCGAGTTTTCAACTATTCATCATAAGGAACATCTAAATTAACAAATGCTATATGATTCACAACAGCTAGTCATTAGTGTATCTCACCTACTGTACTTAAACTGGGGCAAGTCATACCAGTGTTTGGTTTATACATCCAAACTCTTGGCACAACCAAAAAAGTTAAACAAATAAAGTGAATATCAACTGACGAGAACTCTATTCATTGTCGCTATCCATACATCCTAGTCAGATACTAGAACAATAACTCACAAAATTTTAATTGATTTTTTTTCTGAATGGGTGACTTATGTAAAACTCAACGGGCCTTTCGGTGGGCTTTTCCAAATTATTTTAATATGAGTGTGGATTATTCTCAAAAGTTCTGGTGGTTTCTATTAAAACTACATTTATGATCATATGCATATAATTAAACAAGTTTGTAATGATATTGTATTTTTAAGAAGAGCGAAAGTATCCATCTTACCATTTTTAAAATATTTCCAAAATCTCACAATGTTTTAGCTGTCTGATTACTTGACTACAGGACAATTTTTTTTGTTCAGATCAAACTGTACAAACTTGTTTAAGCACTTTAAATAGAAATTCTGTAGTCAAAATTGCCTCTTACCATAGTAGTCTGAAGATTTTAAAATAAGTGGAACCAAAAAGATGGTCAACGGATTCTAAAAAAGTTCCCAATTAATTAATTAATTAATTCTTTAATTAATAAAGGTAGTTTAGAACTGATTTATTTTTTACCAGCTCAAATAGCACCCAAAATAAAATAAATTTGATTAAAAACCTGACATACATTTATGCTGAATCAATGAGCTATCGCAACCGAAGATAAATTTGAGAAAAAAATATATATATTATGATTTCCATGTTATATATGTAGATAAAACATGAGAATCACCTGCACCTGTTAAGTTTGCATATGAGGATAGCGTTTGAAGTTTGCGTATGCTATAATAGAAATCTCATTGAAAACCAAAGAGCAAGGCTACTTAAAATTATTATCCAAACTGATAATTATAAAAAGCAATCTCAGGTTGACTTATTAAATATTTTACAAAATATTGCAGGACAGATCGTTGATTTTGTAAAATATATTTTCAAGTAAAATAATATTATTAAATTTGGTAAACACTGCTAATCTAACTGATAGCTCCTACTTTACTTCAGCTAACAACAGTTTTTATTTTATCACTTTTATTAATAACAACATGTCTGTCTTCATCTTATGTACCTCAGTTATTTATAGAATTATTATTCTTATCAGCATCAGTAAATTGACATTCCAAAATTTTTTCTACCGTCATTTGTTCTATTGACACTTTAATACCAGCCTGTACCTTTCTACCACACTAGCCTAAATTACTGTTAGAAGGAACATCTATTGAAGTTATACAATTGAGACAGGCAAATAGATAATCTATAAGCTAGAATTTTCCTAGTTGAACAGCCATACTACAGTCTTATAGGTGTTATATATATACTTAAATGTCAGGCATAGTGTAACTACTGAACATACAATAAATTTGTGCTACGAACAAGTGTAGATATGTACTTAAATAAGTTGTCTAGGAACGTCATCAAATTGGTCATTGATCGCGTTTTAGATCTATGAGATGAGTGAGGGCATCAGAGGGAGAGCCCTTATTTTCAACATCAAAACATTTCGGCACACTGGTAAAACAAGGAACGGTTCTGAAGTTGACTACGCAAACTTGCAGAGACTGTTCAAAGACTTGAAGTTTGATGTTGCCAAAACCGAAGCGGAACTTACTAACTTGAGTTTTGAGGTAGAAATAGCAGAAACTAGCTAGTTTATCTGTTGAGTTCTCACTGTAATGTTCTTTATTCCAGTACTGAGTTTACAATAAATTGGTAAAATACATCCCAAGTGTATATATGTATAGAGAGCTGTTATAGCAAAGGTATTATCTTGGAATTATACATTAAGCAAGTAAATTTAATATGTAATTATTCCATAAATAACCAGCTATGTATAATACTATAATGACAAGGTAAATTTCATTCACAATGTAATGCAATGATTGTCCATTGTAATGTCCTAACATTATCTATATAAATGAGTGTTCAAATTCTCAAATGTTTTACAAGACACAGATAATTTCCTTTAAACAGGAATTACCGAGTTGCATGACAAAATCAGTCTCATAAACACAGCTTTTATACTGATTGTTACGGAATACTTTCATGCTAAAGTTTTATTAGCTGCTCTGTGAGATTTTGTAATTGTAGACATATAGGTAAAAAATTAAATAACGTTAGTCATGTACAACAGAGCTTTCATTTGCTGTTTTAGCTACTCAATATTTTTTGGTAGTTATCTAAAATAATGAAATATTGACAGGTTATAAAAAACTTTCATTTATAAAAAAACATTCTAATTTTGTTAAAAAGACGAGCACATATTAAAATACCAACTGCAATTCTTATTTAACTGAGAGTTTTCAAAGTCAACTTCATTAAATGATTTTGTTTTTACCAAAAAAAACATAGTTTAGATAACATTGCTCATGATATACTTTGAGAATGTTCTATTTTTTTCAATTTTAAAGCACTCAATCTAACATTTATAACAGGGAATCCTTAAAGAGATAGATGAGGAAACAAAGCGAGAAGAGCACCACAAACTGGGAATGTTTGTACTGATCATAATGAGTCATGGAACAGATGGAGACATGATCATAGACCACCATGGAAAGCAGTTCTCATTGGTATCTATTAGAGACGGTTTGTCTCCACAGAGATTTCCTGCAATGGCTGGCAAACCTAAACTCATTATTGTACAGTCTTGTTCTGGAGGTTGGTATAAAATAAATATATCGATGTATACAGCAATCTGGAGTAAAAAGAAGTGAATTCAGTTTACTCTAACTCTAGCTTAAAACACTCTGCATAATCTTTGTGTGAACAATTTTAACATTCTTAAATAACACTAATTTTTTTTATATATTATTTAACATTTTACTGTTTAACAAAAAAATAGCTAAATGCATTAACTTGGTGGTTACAATATTCTGGTAATTATTAGTATATCTCAAATTAAACTTCCAATGTTACCTTGGTAAACCAGAAACCACCTTGTTACATACACTAGTGATAAAACTCACAAAGTTCTTATATATGTTGTTGTACTTCAGGACGTTGTGATTATGGATCATCACAAGAGTTGTCTACAGGGCAAAATGCATCTTTGTCCGCTGCAATGAGATCTACCGCTAGGAGTGGTACATCACCGCCCCTCTTCTGCGCAGGTTCAAATGATGAACCAGAAATTCCTCCCCATCCCCCTGCAGTGCTAAACGTGGATGACTTCTTCATCATGAAGGCTAGCAGTGAATGTATGTATCAACTGTGTTCAAGCATTTCTAGTCTGTTGTAGTAGTATGGCTAGTGAGAGAGGAATGTAGCAGGACAATCAATGGAAGTGTAGTTATTATTATTGTTTCTTATTTCAACTGAAAATCTGGAATGTTATGTTTATGTAGATAAACATTTATTTTGCTTATTCTCATTTTTTGTACATTCTGTAATTGAATGGTAGTTTATAATTAAAAAGTTTCGTAAATAATTTAAGTTATAAAGGAGTTTAGTTGCCATTCCTGATTAGAGTAAAATAACAGACCATATCTTGTTTTCCAGCCTACAAAGCAACAAGGTCTGACACTCATGGATCGTTCTTCATACGGGTATTAGTTTATACTTTCTACAAACATGCATGCCACAGAGATGTTGAGAGTCTATTCAAAATAGTAAGTATTTGGTCAATCGTAAGTGTTTTTAATTTACAACTACTAATTATCAAGTAGAGGATACTTGACCTGAAAATAGTTTTTTAAAGAGTAAACAAATTCATATGTAACAAGATGATGTGAATTTCATGCACAGAGAATATCAAATGGTTCTTATAGATCCAAGAAAGAGTACGCAAAGTCAGTATGAGTGCCCCCGCTTATACAATGGGAGGAAATGTTCCAACATCAATCTGCACTTTCACACGACGCCAAAAGCTATACCTTTTTCCAGGAGTCTCCAAGCGCGTCCTTCATTGACAAACTTGTATTGACTTAGCAGTGATTTCACAGATTTATTCATGGCTTAAGCTGCCTATATTACATGAGACATGAATGCTTAGAAATGTTGAAAAGAAATTGGGTTGCCTTGTTCTACATTGTTACATTCTCTGACTACAACTTGAAAAATACCAAAAAAATTGAATTAAAGACGTTTGAACACAACCTCTGAGTTTAGGCTTAAGCCAATTGAACCATTTCTGACTGCTGATTGGCTTATGCAAATCATTTCTGTGTATTGGATATTATTATTATTGATTACCTTTTGACACTCAACATTTAGCAGCTGGCTACAAAATACCCTTTCTGTATACTTATGCAATCAATTTATGTTATATCTCCTAACTGAAGCTCTGTATGTTGACATTTTATGTTTGTGGATATATTAATCCATTGTTATTACTAACATTCTTTACTTTGCTGTAGATTTTATGGAGTTTTTAATATAAACATAATCACTTGTTATGAACATCTACCATTGGTCTCTGTATTGTGTGCAGTCGAGTGTTCATTGCTTATTTTGTACTCACTGATTTAAATCAATGAATTGTCACAACAATGAACCCTAGCACAATAGAAAACCAGTTTACAAACATGCAAGTCTGTATTAAAATTTGTCACTTTATTTTATAGGCTTAATTATATATTTAGATATATTAATGACATGCAGTCTTCAATTTCTTTTACCCTTTCAATATATCACCCAGTGCACATGGTGCACTCGATGCACACAGAGAACATGGTGCACACAGGCATGTTTGCACACACACACACTCATCTACGTATTCATAGATGCAAATATATACACAAATAGTAGCGCAAATAAAGTCTTCCAAGTTTTTTTATCAAATGAACCAATGTAGTTTTAAATGCTATATCATGGTGAACATATCACATCTTGCAGGGGTAATCAAGGTTCACAAAGTGAACAGAAGCACATTTGCACCAATGAAAGCACAAACACATACACCTATCAACACATGCAAATATATGTGCATGCCTACATATGAGCAAAGCAAGCGAGCACATGTGTACACATACAGGTACACATACAAGTATGCAGGCTTGTACACACAGGCGCGCGCACCTGCACACACACACGCACACACGCACACGCACACACATACACACACGAGAGCTCATTAAATAGCGAATAATTTTGACAGATTCTTAAAGTGGATACTTCTAGAGATTGCCTGAGAAGTGAGATTAGGAAAGATGTAGTGAAGGCGTCAAAGGAAAGCAGTTGTGCATGAAACTGTTAGGGTAGTAAAAGAGGTTATGATTCTGGAGCTGGATATCCACTGGAGGTTGTAGTAGTAGATACAGTAAAAACAAGATTGAGATAGTTGAGTTGATAAATATTTTAGCAGATATGACGCCAAAAGCCGAAAAAATAGAAAAACATAATTATATATACTTTAGAACAATAAAAGAAGATCGAGTGATAATATTGAGGATATATATGTCTCTGGATATAGAGCAGGTAGCAGTGAGCCTTCTCTCAAGATGGTTGCCATGCTCGCTTCTATTAGTCAGAGTGATATTAAAGTGAAGGAGATGGTGGGTGAAGTTCAGGAGTCATTATTGACCCAATCAAAGTTGAGCAGTCAGTCACAGTCACGGCAATTAGATAATGGATAATGTCAAGTGACTATGTAGTATTGTACAGGATATATGTAAGTGGAAAATATGACACAGTTTTTTTGCTATGATACATGTACATGTAAGTACCTCACATCATGCAACAAAGTTTGTGAAATTCTCAATTGTTAGCAAAAGCGTTTCCTAATGACAATTATTAATTGAGAAAATAGTTTTCCTGTTACAGAGCAGGCAGCAAAAGGGTAGTATTGACTATGATGGAAAACCTTTTCTCAGGGCAATCTTCTATCTAGTCATTTCTAACTATGTTAGCTAGTAAACAATTAGTAACAAAATACGGTGTCACTGCAGAACAATACTTTGTTTTAACAGTTTTTGTTGCTAAAAAGGATATTCTAGATGTTTTAAACTATAAATCAGTGTAATAAGAATTCTTTTTAGTTTGATTGGTCCATTTCAAAAGCCTGT
This sequence comes from Watersipora subatra, assembly GCF_963576615.1. Lineage (NCBI taxonomy): Eukaryota > Metazoa > Bryozoa > Gymnolaemata > Cheilostomatida > Watersiporidae > Watersipora > Watersipora subatra. The sequence continues at coordinate 48,825,391 of NC_088709.1, read as the reverse complement.
AAAGGAAGGTTCTTCCACTCAGTTTAGATCGACACTGCCTAATTTAGGACAGATTTCTAGGGCCAGATTGACACAACTCAGGACAGGGCGGGGCCAGCTCGGCCTGAGTCATACATAAGAAGGCGAGGCCTCCTAGTAAGACTCTTGTAAATGGAAACAACTAACCCGTTTGTGCTTACCTATGGACTGTTGAATGTTTTTTTTTCTGTAATCAAAGGCCCAGCAAATAGCCTACATGTATTAAACTCAAAGTGCACTGAGTTACTCATTTATGTAGAGCTTGTCAAGGTGACAGCAAAAATCCCTCATATGAGCAATTTCTGCCGTGCCACTTTCAAATTAGTTGGTATGCTTGTTGTGTTTGTTACCGACTTGATTTTATTTTTTGTTTAGTCAACTGGTGAAAGTCTTTGTCTAACCCTATTAATGCTTTTTATTCGTTTGGTCATCTTTTAATTAAATAGGTTTACCAAATTCAAAAAAGTTGTTTTCCTGTAGAAAAGAATAACGTGATCAAGCGTTTCTCCAACGAATGGTTGTACAATGCTGTAGGAATTTTTTAGCATTTCTTAACACAATTTTTCGTGGGCTCAGTTATTGGCTTTCATCTCTAATTGATTACACTATGTGTAGGGATGGCAGAACTTGCCATGCTATGTATTTGAATTCAACAAGTTGACTTCTTTTAGTTTTCCTAGTATTGCTTTATAGTACTAAGATTTATACCGTAACCAAGAACAAGAGACACTAATGCTAGACAATGCTTGTTATTACATGTTGCAAAATATTCATCCTACTAAAAATTTTAAACTGCTGAAATGCTAACACATGTTACACAAAAGTTTTTTAACTTTTCTTGCATTATGACAAATGTTCTCTAGTTTTTTCGGAAAGACACTAGAACTTAAAAAGTCTAAACATTTGTAAAACAAGATATTGTTAACAAGGTGACCACATATTAAAATACCAGCTGTAATTGTTATTTGAATCAAAAAGTTCTCCAAATAACTTTTATGAAATACTTTTCTTTTGACAAAAAAACCAAATTTAGATAACATTGCTCACCATACAGTTTGATGAAGTTTTCTTTAATTTTAAAGCGCCAATTTAACAATTGTAACAGGAAATTCTTAAAGAGATAGATGAGGAAACAAAGCGAGAGGACCACAAAAAACTAGGAGTGTTTGTACTGATCATAATGAGTCATGGAACAGATGGAGACATGATCATAGACCACCGTGGAGAGAAGTTCTCATTGGTATCTATTAGGGACAGTTTGTCTCCACAGAGATTCTCTGCAATGGCTGGCAAACCTAAACTCATTATTGTACAAACTTGCTCTGGAGGTTGGTATAAAAAAGTTGTTCAATGTATACAACAAGCTGGTCTAATAATTAGTAAATTCATTTTCCTCCAATGCAAGCTTGAATCACATTAATAATTGTTTTTTGTGTGAACACTTAAAAATATTTATGTTACTTACAGTTTTGCTGTTTAACAGGAAAAAAACTAATTGCAGTGACTTGGTAATCACAATATTTTGTTGATCATTAGTATGTCTCAATATGAATCTTTAATGTTACCTTGGCAAACCAAAAACCACCTTGTTACATACACTAGTGATAAAACTCACAAAGCTCTTATCTGTTGTTGTACTTCGGGCCTTTGTGATTATGGACCATCACAAGAGTTGTCTACAGGGCAAAGTGTATTCTTGTCTGCTGCAATGAGATCTACTGCTGGGAGTCGTACACCACCGCCACTTTTCTACACAGACTCTAAGGATGATCCACAACCTCCTCCAAATCCACCTACTGTGCTAAATGTGGATGACTTCTGCATCATGAAGGCTAGCAGTGAATGTGTGTATCAACTGTATTCAAGCAACTCTAGTCTGTAGCTGTGGCGTGGCTAGTTAGAAAGGAATGTAGCATGACGATCCATGAAAGTGTGGTTAATAATATTGTTTATTATTTTAACTGTAAACCAATGAAATTATGTCAATACGGATAAACGATCATATAAATTATTTTTCGTATTGTGGTAATCTTTTGATCTAATGATTCTTAATTACGCAAAAAAAACTTTATATTTCATACAACATATAAAAGAGCTTAGTTGCCATACCTGAATGGAGTAAAATAATATATTATATCTTGTTTTGCAGCCTACAAAGCAACAAGGTCTGACACTCATGGATCATTTTTTATACGGATATTAGTTTATACCTTCTACAAACACGCATGCCACAGAGACGTTGAGACTCTATTCAAAATAGTGAGTGTTTGTAATTTATCACTATTAATTGTCAACTAGAGGATATTCTAACTGATATTTAATTTTTAAATAGTAAACAATTTATTATGAAAAGATGATGTCAATTTGATGTGCTGAGAATGTCAAATGGTCCTTATAGATTCAAGACAGAGTACGCCAAGTCAGTACCATTAAACCCAACTACACAATGGGAGGAAATGTTATAACGATGAACTGCACTTTTACACATTTCCGAAAGCTATACTTTTTCCCAGGATTCTCAAAGCGCATCCTTCATTGACAAACTTGTTTTGACTTATTACTAGTTTCACAGATTTGATTATGGCTCAAGTTGTCTAGGTTACATGTGAGATGAAAACTTAGGGATGTAATAAGATGAGAAGTCATGTTAGCCTGCTCTATAATTTCATCTTCTTTGACTACTACTTGAAAATAAAAAAGGAGAGATTTATGATTAAGCATGATCACTGAGTTTAGAATAACGTCTATTGAACCTTTGCTGGCTGCTGATTAGTTAATGCAAATAAATTCCGCTTATTGGTTATTATTATCACCGATTACCTTTTGACACTCAAAACTTAGCAGCAGGCTGTAAAATACCCTTTCTATATACTTATACAATCAATCTATATTATATCTACTAACAGAAACTCTGTATGTTGACCTCTTTTGTTAGTGGATATGTTAAGCTCTTGTTATTACTAATAGTCTTTGACATTTCTGGAGATTTTATAAAAATATTCAACATAAAAATACTTACTTGGGGTAAACATTTAGCACTGGTCTCTAGTTTGTGTGCAGTCTAGAGTTCATTGCCTATTGTGTATTCACTGATTTAAAGCAGGTGATTGTCATATTTATGAAATTCCTCACAATATAAAATAAATTTAAAAACATGCAAACTTGCAAATATGCATTGAAGTTTGCCACTAAAGTTTATCGGCAAACATTATTCAAATGAAGTCTTCAATTTGTTTTACCCATTAGACCCATGTAGTTGCAAATGCTATACTATGGTAAATACATCAATTTATGACACAATGCACATGGTGAACACAGTGTGCATGGTGAAAACGATGCACATAGTAAACACATTGCACACAGGCATACTTGTACTTGCAAGCTTAGCTATTGACACATGCAATAAATATGCACACACTGCATATGCGCGAAGCCAATGCGCATATGTGTACTTATACAGGTAAACACACATGCATGCACACCCGCACATAGACAAGCACACACCAGCGTGCACACACAAACACACCCGCACACACACCCACACACACACATGCACGCATGCACACACTCACATACCCGAGCACACACATACCCGAGCACACAAATACCCGAGCACACACATACCCAAGCACACACATACCCGAGCACACACATACCCGAGCACACACATACTCGAGCACACACATACCTGAGCACACACATATCCGAGCACACACACTGGAGCTTCTTCTTTAAAATGAATCATCCTGGAGGTTGCTTAAAGAAGAAGGAGTCGAAGGCAAGCAGTCGTGTGCACAACCATAAGAGTAGCAAAAGAAGGTATGATTCGGGAGGTGGATATTCTGCTGGGGTAACTTGAGAGACAGTAGAAATTTGGATTAAGAAAGTAGTGATGGTACATATTTTAGTAGGTATGAGGCAAGGAGTCAAGAATATAGTAGGAACAGAAACAATAGAAAGAGATCTAGAGATAATATTGGATAGATTCATCTTTAGATATGGAGTAAGTAGTAGAGAACCCTCCTTCACGATGCTTGTCATGTTCACTTCTATAATTAGTGAGAGTTACACTTAAATGAAGGAGATACCAGATAAAGTTCAGGAGTCATTATTGCCCTAACCAAAGTTGGCTAGTCAATTTCAGTTATTGCAGTTGGATGATGGATAATTTCAGATAATTACATGTATGTAGTAATATACAGTACATACATGTATGTACTGAACATTTAGACCCTGAAAATACTGCTATCAGAAAGACAGCTACCAAAGAAATTGAGCTTACCAGACACAAAGTTCATTTTGCTGCCTTTCAATGAACTCACCTTGCTGGTTCAGGCACAATAAGAAAGGTCAACTACACCTTTTTTTGGTTTGGCAAGTTTCCCATTGAGCCAATAATTTATGATATTGGCTTTGCAAATTCACACCAAATGCTCCGCAGCGTACAGTCTTCCACTAACATCAGAGACCACATATCAATGCTGAAGGTCAACACCAAACAAGATGCAATGCATGTTGTCAATGCTTATTCCCCAACTCTAGCTGCAAATGCAAAGAACAGAGACTATTTTTCCAACCAGTTCGAGGGCACTATCCGGAAAGCAGAAAACTTTGTGTGTCATCCTATCGGGCAATCTGAAGGCAAGAGCCGATGCTGATCATGATAGCTGGCCAGTATGTATTAGTATTTTTGGTATTGTAAAATAAATGACAATGGTCTACGTCCTTGCTGCTGTGCTGTAGGAACAACACTTGTGTGTCACTCTCGCTCAAAAACTTGGCACCAGCTCGACTTCGTGATAATCAGCTCTAAATACAGGAAGGATGTTCTTAATACTGGAACCTACCATAGTGCTAACTGTGACACTGATCATAATCTAGTGTTGACAAAGCTGCTATTCGAGCCCTGATCATACTACAATCAGACAAAATAATCAAAGAAAATAGACAAATGTCAAACACAAAAAAACTCAGCTTTAGGAAGAAAATTTTAAGCTACTTCATCAGAAGATAGAAAGCATCAACACTGAAGGCTCCCATGATGACCATTGGGGAGTACTGAAATCTTCATTTCATACTGAGGGGCTAGAAATATTTGGCCTGAGGCAAAATCATGGTCCTGACTGGTGCTACAACTCAAATGAACTTGTTAAACCTGTACTTGCAAATAAAAGAGATGTCATAATAGAGATGAAATCCAGACCAACTAGACAAGCACTTGCGAACTATCACACTGCGAAGGCTGAAGCTAAAAACGCTGTCAGAAGATGTGTCCAAGCCTACTGGGACTCGTTATGCACTTGTATTGAAACAGCCAGAGACACTGGAAACATCAAGGATATGGTCAGTGCTATCAAAACTACTACTGGGACTTCTGCCAAAATGGTTGAGTGCTGAAATGTAAATATGACTCAGTTATTGAGGATAGAGAGCGAAAACTGAACTGCTGGTTTTAACACTACAGTGAACTTTACGGTTATCCTAGTGATGCTGATTATGATTACATCGAAAAACTGTAAAATCTTCTAATTCATGAGGATTTAGATGTACTACCTGACCTTGCTGAAATTGTCAGTGCAGTCATGTATCTTTGACTTGGCAAAGCTGCAGGTATTGATGCATTTCTTCCTGAGCTTTTGAGAGCGGGATCTGACTCCCCATTCAAACACATTTACGTCCTTATCTGCAAGTGCTGGGCTACCAAGATAGTACCCCAGAAATTTAAAGATGCGTAAATCTATACCCTGTAAAAAATAAAGGGGATCGTGGAAACTACAAAAATTATCGAGGTATCTCTTTTCTCAATGTTACAAGAAAATTGCTTGCAAAATTCCTCCTTAGCCGACTACAAACATTTGCTGAAGATGTGTATCTTGAGTCACGGCGTGGTTTCAGAGCTAAAAGAGCAACAACTGACATGACATTTGCTGTTCGCCAGCTTCAAGAAAAGTCTAGAGAACAACGTTAGCCTCAATATTTAGCTTTTGCTGATATGACCAAGGATTTTGATCTTGTTAATCGAGAATCACTATTTACAGTCCTCAGAAAGAGTGGATGTCTGCCCGTACTTCTATCTCTGATCAAGTCTCTTCATACTGGGTTGAAACTCAAATTCAATATGAGGGCAAACTGTCAAGTGCTTTTTCCCATAAAAAGAAGTGTCAAGTAAGGATGTGTGCTTGCACCCACTCTTTTTGGTATATCTTTCTTGTATGCCTTCAGAATCACTAACCAACACCTGCACATATTGTGTGGTGTTTCTCTTCTGACCAGACATGATGGCAACTTTTTCAACTCGGCTAATATTAAAGCTAGCTCCAAAACCAAAAAGTACATCATCTAAGAATTATTGTATGCTGATAATGCCGCTCTCTGTGCCGCCTCCTAAGATGGCCTCCAGTTATTGGTCAACCATTTCTCAGAGGCAGGCAGTCATTTTGGATTACACATTATTTTGAAAAAGACTGTGACTTTGAATAAATCTAATTAAGCCAACATATTCTCAATTGAGAAAACAGTCATTCAATATGTTAATTATAAATTCCACATATCTTGGTTCTTCTCTCACACAGAATAGCACTGTAGACCATGAACTCCAAAAAGGCTGGGCTTTGCATCATTGACTTTTAGCAGGCTCAATAGGCATTTTTGGAAAAAGAACAACCACAGGGTCAAAACTAAAGCTCATGTGGATGCAGCCTGTGTTCTCAGTGTTCTTCTCTATGATGCAGAGGCGTGGGCAATTTACAGACCACAAGAATCCAAGTTCAGTACATTTCCCACCAGAGCCTCAGGTTTATCCCTGGAAAAATCTGGAAAGATGAACTCACTGATGAAGACTTATTCAGAATGACTGGATCAGCTCCTTTTTTACCACACTTAAGTTTATCAGACTTCATTCGGCTGGTAATGTCAATCATATGCCGCCAGGTTACAGAATCTCTCATCAGCTTCTTCATAGTGTACTAGAGAATAAAACCTGCCTAACTGGCAGACCACTTCTGTGAGTTAAAGACGCGCTTAAACGAGATCTCAAAGATTTTAACATTGACCCTAACACCTGGATGTATGTATTTAAAAAAAGGGCAGTGAAGGATGAAACTTTATTAGGCTGCAAGTCTAGCAAAAAGTGTAAAGGCAACTTCTGATAATGGAACTAGGGAACATGAGAAAACATTACCAAGCGTTGTCCTTACCTGATAGAAGCATGCCACCACTACTGCTATACATGTATGTCAGTAAAAAGGAAGACACAGTTCTTCTTTGCTATGATACATGTAAGTACCTCATTTCATGCAACAAAGTTTGTGGAATTATCACTCTTATTTAATAACACGCTCATTTTTTAAAAACTTCTTCAGTATAAACATGTCTGCTGACAATAATGCTTTTGACAAGAGGGTTTCCTATTGCCAATGCTTGAATGGCAAAAAAAGTCTTCCTACAGCAGAAAAGAAGGAGCAAAATTCTGTTTCCTTTTTTTATCTTTTTTTTGGTAAAACCGATAATTTAGAATAATAAGAAAAAAAGTCAGTTTTGAACAAGTTTTCAAGACATAAAATATTGATTCAAAACAGTAATCTATAAGGATTGACTCGTTCTAAGATGTTTGTCTTTAAATAGCCATACACGAAGTTCAGTCAAGTTGCAGTCAAGAAACTGCAAGCTGATAAATTTCTTGAATGCAATTTTTTTGAATGTTAATAACTTATATATTTCAAAGCAATGGTAAGTTTTACTACTGTTTGGCTGACTTTTATAAAATAATATTGTCAAGTTTTGGCTGGTCTGCAATCACTGCAGAAATACATATTTACCTTAGTAGTATAGTAAGCCACTTTTTGTTATGTTTACTTGCAATTTGTACAGAATCTTTCGATAAGTTTACCATGAGTTCGCGTGGAAATTTTTCGATAAGTTTATTAGGTGGTTTTTGTTTATGGTGGATAAGAGCTTTCATTTAAAATCCTAATCTTGAAGTTATAATCCCTTACAGGTATATTCCCAAGAAGCTTACAAGATGTGTATTTCATCACTTTGATACGAGTTAACTAATTCGATAATCTTTCACATAAATTATAAGGTTGTTAGACATCCCTATTACCATTAATTCCTCGTCAAGTCTTTACCTATCAATAGGTTGATCTACTTCTGTGTCAAGAAATATTTGTTTGAGCCTACGATTGATTAAATTTGTGGTAAATACGGTGCATACAAATACGAGCAATCATAAATTGTTTGCCTCATAACGCTCATCGTGGCCAGCAACAAATCTGATCAACTGGACAGTGTTATTGATGATGATAAGGGTAAATCGGTAGCTATGGTTTACCCATCAATTAAAATAAGAATGCCATTGGGGTGAGGAAGCAGTATGGTAATGAAAATGCAGTAAGTATTCTATTCTACTCATTAATAATTTCATTATGATTTATGGTTTGTGTGCAGAATTTATCATTAAGATAACTTCGTATTGTTACTCTTTCAGTGAAGTTCCAGAAAATGGGATATTATATCCTAATCATCCATACTATCAGTACTATAGGAACTGAGCTTCGTTTCGCAATAGACAATGGTAAGTGTTATATTTATCATTTATCAATGAAAACATATTTTCACAAATCATAAAATAAATTCAAATTAAGAATCTTAAAATCATCACCAATGCAAATACAATGTAGATAAGATTAAGTCAAAACTGAACTTATCTGAGTTAAAATAAAAGGAAAATCAATAATCTTTAAGGTTTCTGTATTAGCATTTGCTATATTTCGATATTTGTTATGATATGGTTGAAAACAATAGCATCATTTGCATACAAATCATATTCGTTGTTTAACATGTACGTTATGTGTTGTAATGCGAATCCTAGTGCCATATGAGTGATAAAATATATTACGTATTCACCGCATACTGTACTGATAGGCGATTGTAAATCGACTTCATTGAATTGCCATTCGATACAATTTTCCAATACATCTCCTATTTCAGGTAGATTGTATGGTAGATAACCAAAGCTATCAAAGTAATATCCCTTTTTCTCTTCAGTCTTTACTACGGCTACCCAATGTTCTCCTTTATGGTAATGAGGTTTAGTGTTTATCACCATAGCGCATGGAAACTTTAGAGCTGATATCGGAATCATATCAATTGCAAACACTCCAAGAAAGTTTAGATTCTTGATCATAGAATCGGAATGAAGTATTGTGTGTATTTGCTTGCTATCCATATTTCTCAGCTGTAGTAGTTGAGTAGCACTGCACGGTTTTTATCGATTTTTATAGTTGCGTCAAACTCTGCGTATACGATTCAATTGACTGATATGTCCAGTCCTCTGTCAAACTTTGCTTCGAATCGAATGTTTCCCTTCTTTAATACGTGGAAGCAACCATCCTCATCGAGACCAGGGGTCAAATCGAATGCTAATAAAGAATACCCATGGGCATAATCTGTTCAATCATTTCCAATACCAACATCTTTAAATGCTTTTCCAGTGCTTTCAAGCAGTGTAAAGTAATACCTGAGATTTTGATCATTTCCGAAATCACTAATCAATGGTTTCTGAGTCATCATTTTTTCATCTATTAGCAAACTGCAATATTTCAAGTTTTTATGCTTAAAGTTGAATGGATTGCTTTTATAATTTCCCTCAAAACTTGAAGCGTCTACAAATCCTATGACTATTATTTTAGGTAAAATTCCATTGAGCAAGTTCTCTTTATTACAAGACAGAGAACCAGTGGGTATGTTGAAGGATTTCATAGTAACTCTTCTAATAGGATACAAAGTTTGTTTTAACTGTTTTTTCCAATTGTTCAATATGTTTCATTTGAATTCCATCATTCACTTTAACTTTTCTTACGTAAAAAGAAACATTAGTTGTTTTAACCTTGTATGTTGCAGTGTTTGAAGCCATTAACAATAGTTTATCTGAATTCATAATTAGTGAAAGTTTTAGGTCTACTCTGTTCAGCAGATGCCTATTCTGAAAAAATATATCTGAATGAATTTTTCCAATCAACTACTGTTTTACTTTTAGCTGTCAATGCTTTTCTCATAACAAATCTTGAATTATCTCCATTTCGTTTTTCCATTGCCCCTGCTGTATCTTTCGCAAACATAGACATACTAAGCTGTGATTGCTTTGATTCATCACTGTGTGAAAGTAAGGTTTTAAACATCGCTCTGTAATGGTAGAGGTTCGAAGAATCTGTTATTATGACATCATTCAAGCTTACATCGATTTGCTTAAATAATGTCTGGCCCAGCAAATTGACAGGTGCTACTTCTGCATCGTCAGCTAATTCACTACCATCTTCATTAACTATTTTTCTTTCTAGATGCAAATAACTGTTTGACAAATCGACGTAATAATTTGAATCCCCAGAAATGAAAAACTTGATAGGAGACTCATCATGGAGGCTTGAAGTAGGTATGTGATCAATGTGTACCCCTCCTTCTAGAGATGCTTGAGTAGGATGATTTACAAATAGATCTAGCTCTGATTTAGTAGCTAAACAACTATTTTCGAACGTATAAGACATAATCAATGGTTAAAGGATATATGTTAGGGGTAGTGGTTATATAGGTAAACTGAAAAAAAAAATGTCAGAGATCGTATCGTTTTATACTATTTATATCTCAATTGATCAACTTTGATTGGTTTCAAGAAAAAACGTCACTTTTCATAGATAATCGTGGTCTCTTTCGCTTATGCTTTGTTTTCTTTATTTTATTTGCTTTTCTTTTCCTTTTTGGATTTTTAGGAAATGTAGATTGCAAATAATTAGCAAAACTGTCTAAGAGCTTGTTTCCTGCCATTTGAGCATTTGTCTTAGATGAATGTTTTAGATTTTTTCCTTTAAGTCCATCTCGTGCAAAACTTATTCCTGTTTCTACAGCAGATTTTGCTAATCTTTTGGCTCCTTGTTTTATTACTGGGAGTATGCTTTATAACATCCCAGAGAATATGTTTCCCAGTTCACAGCATTTTTGGTATTTTGAACTGATGTATATCGGTAAATCGCTACTGCCACCTGTATGGTTGTATATTTCTTTGTATTGCGACGCTACAGATGAAGTGTTAAGAGGTGTTATTGACATCTTTGTTATCTGTTTAGTAGATCACTTCGCCTAAAGTCTAGTGTACACACTGTACGCCCATAGAGAAATGGAACGATTTCCCCAAAGTCTGTACATATATAGATTGAGATAGTCTTGATATCTTTTTGAGATATAGGGAGGTATTGTATGTTCTTAAATTGTGTACATTGATTAACCCAATGTTTATTCGTTACAGGCACAGCTCTGAGAAGTTGTGCCTCAACATATCCAACCGTTGTATATTGAGCTACGTTACATTATACCATGAGATTAAAAACACTATCAATTTTTAATGGATATGATCAAGGTAAAATAACTTCATTAGAGATATCACTCCTAGTTGGATATAGACCTGATATAGAGCCCAGATATTCATTGTTTTTTTCTGTTGAATATCCCAGTATATGTTCCAAGTTTTCATTAAATTCGAATGATATATCTTTGTTAACAGTTAACCTTATTTCACAAATTCTCCTGACATCGTTAAACTGAAAAGATATAAACTCAGAAGTATCAGGATTACAATGTTTTTTTATCTTTTCATTCAAATGTTGTACGGGTTTTTGAGGGGAAATGTAATACCCCTCATCAACCATAATTTGTGTGACTGTACCACTTCTAATTATCAAAAAATAAGCTTTTGTTACATTGTACCAAGATTTGGTAAATTGAATCTATGTTAATACAAATTCCCATCTTTCATTTGCCAAATTGAGCAATTGAGGTAACTGAACAGAAAATTTGGCATGGGTGTTGTTTGGAAAGTTATATATAGAAGCGTTAGAAGGTACTATACGACCCTCATTATGGCTTCAATGAGATCTAATATAGATTGCATCAGTTTTTATAATTTTCTATTATATCTCTTTTATCAATGTAAGAGTTAAAACTAGAAGGATAACCCAGCCATTTAACAAGAAATTGTGTTTTACCATTTAATTTCCTCTGTCCTAAGATTTCTTCCATTCTGTACGTATTATTTTGTTTATTTACTTTGTGTAGTTCAGCTTCATACATGTTCCTTCCAAGAGATTTCCTGAACTATCTTTGAGCAAACATACAGGAGGATGTGTATTTCGATACTGAGCTATCGTGAATATTTCCTCACTCCATTTAGGCAAGTAACCTTTAGAAAATATTGGGCTATATTTTGAAATTCTCACAGTATCACCTATTGAGTATTTGAAATGTGACTCTGGTGGTGTAGGATTATCTGGATTATAAATATTATGATATATTTCTTCACTGATTGTGGGAGAAACTTTATTAGGCGACACTCCAATGGTAGAATGAATTGAATCATGATAAGCTAAAATCATATCTTGCAACACATCTGTGTATCTTTATGAATTAGTGTGCAAAAAATATCTAAAAAGCTTTGATTTGATAGTTCTTTGCCATCTTTCAATTAGAGAAGCTTTTATTTTTTGATTACCAGTGGTATAGTGGTGTATCATGAACTTTTTAGTGATTCTTTTAAAATGAGAATTAAAAAATTCACCACCCTTATCAGTGTGCAATTGATCTGGTGGTGATGCTTCTAGAATCATTTGCTCAAACGCTTGAGCTACTTGCAAACCAGATTTTGATTATAAAGGTCTAGCAGCTGCAACCCTGCTGAATTCATCAATTTTCAGTAAAACATACTTAAAACCATTGTTATGTTTCTGTAATTTAGATAAATCAGCCAGGTATAGTTGCCATAAGCTATCAATGCCTGACACTACAAAGGATCTTCTTGGAAATGTCTTTCTTACAGTTTTGCGTAAAGTATAGGTGTCTGTTTCATTTAACCAATTTTCTATTTCATTGAGTGATACTTTTGAGTTTAAGAACTTCATAAGCTTTTCCTTTCCTGTATAACCAGCAGGACTTTTGACATTATAGTACGTTTTCTCTAAAATATTTCTCTTGTCATTTTTTCTACGCATCATTTTGTTGAATCAAAGGTTTCCCATTCATCAATATTGTTTGGTCTTCTTCGACGAGTTGGATAGATCTGATGCTTTCGAGGGCTAGGATTAGATTTTATAGAGTTAGTTTTTTTTCCTTAAACAGATTCAGGCTTATTCGTTTTTGGGAGAAGAGCTTCGAAAAATTTACATCCATATAAATTGTTTTATATGGATTTATTAAGAAACTCAGCAATATTACTCCCTGGAATTCTTTGTCCTCGTATTGACACCTCTCCCATATTAGAATATTGTACGTCATCCTTTAGCAATGATAATATAGTTGTTTCGCTTTAGCCTTAAATCGTTGATCTATCTCAGCATAGACACCATACTTAGATTTCACTGATGATTTTTCGTTTACTTTCAGATCATTCGTTGACACATTATCGTTAGCTCTCAAGTCATTCTAAACCTTATCATCGTCGTGTTGAGGATCTATATTTTGCATTGAGTATGTAATTTTCTGTGGATCATTATTTCTCTTTGAAATGTTCTTGGCCATCGCTATATTCTGAAACTCTGTGAGTGCTCTGTTCTATTCCGATACCTTTTCAGATTCAGTTAACTTTGGGTTATTAACAATCGTTAACATCATTTCATTTATCTTTTTTTGTTCTTTTTTTTCTATTAGTTCTAGTCGTGATTTAGAGCGATGTAATGATAATAATTGATCAATAGTGCTAGAATCTATTAATAAAAACTTCTTTGCTTCAGAACTCATCTCTTTTTTTTTCGCTATAGACTTGGCAATAACAGGAATTATTGAACCTATCAGAGGGGCAAATAGACTGGTTAAGAATCCACCTTTTTGTATAAGCTCACACTTTGATTTTTGTGATGTAGACTTCTTAGCAATAGTTCTTATATTTTTTTGGTATTTTAGTAATTTCTTTTTTTCTTTTGGTGAAAGTTTTACTTTACCACGTCAAACATTATGACAAATGTCTGAAATACACCCAATAAATTCAGGTTTAGCAGCTTTCACTATCAATTGGGTTGTATGTTTAACACAGTTTGTTAGAAGCTGTAGCGTTGGTATATGCTTCTTATCTCGTTTAGTCATGGTCTGTACTGCCATGTATAATGTTCAACTGGTAAGTTCGTAGATTTTAGGACATAAATATAGGTGTGGTTTTGGGGAAATATAGATGTTCTTAACCTCAGAAAATCAGGAGTTTTTTGTTTTAAATCTATGAATAAGTACCCATATGGTATTGAAGTAGCATCCTTAAAAGCGTCTATCATAAATTTGGACTGTCCTCCTGCGTGCATATGCCTAGCCAAGTATGTTACTTGATTTACATCTCTAAGATTTCTAAACCATATCAAATAACTAGCGTTGAGACTCATCGTTCAAATGGGTTGATTTTTATTAAATATATTTTGAGTTAAAAATACCACGCTCATATTTCTATGGTGCACATATTTTGTAAATATTTCAGACATATTTTGGTCAACTTGTTCCATCATATCATCTTATATGATCAATTTTGTAACTGAGGTATCGAGTTCATTTACATCCCTAGTAGATATACATGTATATCAATCATCTCTTCATGAAATATAACATTCGTGAATCTATCGTATCATGGTTGGTATTCCATATAGCACACATAAATCTTTTCAAGTGAAGGAGGTATTATTTGATTTCTGGATGCTAACAATTCAGAAACCCATACTGATTTCCCAGCTTGACTCAGTCCTGCTACTATAGCAGAGAAAGGATGAATCAATGAAAATGTCATGACAATGAATAAACTAAAAATGGTAAGTGTTTGTCATATATAGTATGCAGGATCCTATAGTTAATGTTGCTAGAAAAATAAGAAAACATGCACCAGCTTGGGAACTATTGGATGATGATTTTAAACGTTTTTGTATTCCTTCTATGAAAGGATTTATCTTATTGTTTTTTTCCGTGGCTGCGTATAGCTGGCACATTCTTACAATAAAGAAAAGCATGGCTACTAGATTTTCTTCTGATGACTTTGACTCTATTATATGGTTAAATACAATTTCTGCAAGCTCATCATAATCTTTTTTTAATGAAAGCATTGTTATTTGTTTAATTTTGTTCTCCTGTTTATTACTTAACAACTGTAGTACGATGGTGAGCTTTTTTATAGATCTTTCAATGGTACTATTATGGAAGAAAACGTTAGTCTTTTCAAATTTAGACCAGACAAAGAAATGTAGATGATCTGTGATTGAGATGGTTATTTTTTAGCGAGAGCCATAGTTGAGACCCTTAGA
Organism: Watersipora subatra; assembly: GCF_963576615.1. Lineage (NCBI taxonomy): Eukaryota > Metazoa > Bryozoa > Gymnolaemata > Cheilostomatida > Watersiporidae > Watersipora > Watersipora subatra. Next base: position 48,810,062 of record NC_088709.1, on the reverse strand, counting down.
GATGTAATCAGGAAAATGATCGATATGTAGAAGACTTGTGTTATATATACAGTATTTACACATAAATATACAAACATATACAACTTATATACAATTGGTCTACAGAAGCACACAAAATATCGAAAAACACATACAATTTTTCACAATTGATCGTCTATAAATGAGTAGGGAAAGTTCTTACTCCATTTACAGATACCTTCCGTTTTCCGTATAGATAGTTCAAACCTTTTCTCTTCTGAATGTAGGTAAATATTTTATGTCCTTTAACTCTGAATCCTCGATTTGTACCGGTTAATATTTCTTGATTGATCAGTACATCTTTGTAATCTTTTGCTGACAGTTCGTTATGCCTCTTGGATAATCCTTTGGAACTGTGCTTGGATTGTTCACCTACGCAGTAGTAGCATTTGCTGCACAAAGCTATCACTCCATCACATTGCCATTCAGTATGAAATTTACCAACTGTACGTGAATCAAACGTGGCGATGGTTTTGCAACACTTTTGACTGACCCATTCTTTTGCTCTAAACATACAATCAAAAAGTGGTTGTTTATGTTCCTGACAGTATTCAACTGCAAACCATTGTTCATGCTTGAGTACAAATCGATATCTCTTCTCTAATGGTACAGTTGCGAATAGATTTGGCTCGGAAAGTGCGAGGTACATAGAATTTGTGTCACATTGAATCAAAGAAAATTTGTTAAACGGTATGAATACGGACAAGAAATCAAAATAAAACCTGAGTAACAGTAATTTTGCATACTCTAACACAAATAATCATTTTTGAATGGGAATGTCTAACTAAATAAGCGGTTTAGCCATTTCAATCTGTGTTACGCCATCCACTTCCTCCATTCCTCTAAACAGTTTTTCATTTACTACTGATGTTATTGATTCATGTGTCAATGTTCGGAATTATATATTCGTATGATTTTCCTTGTTCACTAGTGTTCTTCCATATGCTAAATTTCCTAGAATGATATAGTATACATCCTTGAGTTATAAACAACAAAATATTGCAACACAAATGAAATGAATGCTTAATTAATCATTGATTTTGGTAAACTTAACTATCAGTTTGTATGAGTCAGAGATTATTTTTTGTAGGGTCTACATCTCCTAATTGTCTGGCCGCAATTACTTCTTCTCCAAAGGCTGTGAAACATTTCATAGGTGTGTATTGTACTACCTGATGAACAGCAGTAATTTCAGATCCGTGGTTCAAGTACCATTTAAGGAGAGGTGTTGTGAAGAGCATGCATTTACCGTAATAGCTATTAAGTAATGTTTTGCTAGGAGATTTGAGTAGTTCACTTTTGATTGCAAACGATTTCATATGGTCACTCAAATCATTTATTGAAATGCTAGCGTGTTTACATATGGGTTGATATTCAGAGAAAATGGTTTTCAAATGGTCAGGTGTTTTGATATCACATTCAACCATTCCGAATAATCGACCGCTTTTCACTTCGTTGATGATTTGTCTTTCTGTGAGTTTTGGCCTATTGTCAACAATGAATGCAGGTCTCTCGCAAAACTTTTTCAACTCTACATCGTTTTTTTTTTCATTTGTAGGAACTCACATTCCCATATATGATGCAAGGTGTATCCCAACGCCATCAAATAGTTTAAGTTTTTGTATGTCTCCAACTGATTGTGTAAGTCTTTCACTCTATCCTTATGTTTACCAAATGGTGAATATTTGCACATGTGTGAGTGAAAATAACAACCGAATAGTTGTAGAACGTGTTCTTCTTCTCCTATATTGACGTAGCCATCAACTGGTAAACGTCTACCTCCACACCTTTATTCCAGACCATTATACATACGCTGACATTTTACCTTTAATTGTCTTTCTAAATGAGTTATCCATTCAGTGGCTGTCCATGTTTGTTTTTCTTTTCAATTTTAAAGTCATTACACTTCCTTCTTCGAACATAAGCACCAGTTGGCATCTCTCGCATAAGGTTACTCAGGTACATTCCACTTATATCAAATCCAAGGCAGACTTTAATTGATTCGGTCATCTCACCATAGTATTCAGGTTTAACTGTTGTTAAGCCGTTTTTTTGATGTCTGTTAAATACCATAGAAAGTCCATCCCTAATGTTGTGTCTAATTAAATAGTACAAATCCTTATCTCTTTCACTATACAAAAAGAGTGTAGCTTCTGGATCTTTTAGCAGTAAAAGTCTTTGTATTGCAAGTCCAGGCATAGATATAACCATTTTAAAGTCTAGGTTGTTACTCAAAAAGAATTGATTTTGCTTGTGCAAAGCTTGAATGAAACCACTGAAATATTCGTTGTTGTAGTACACTAGTAAGTCTTTGAGAGTTTTCATGTTGTGCTTATCCCATATGTCTTTACAGTACTGATAGTCTTCTTGGCTGATACCTTCCTGTTTCAATTGGCTGTAGAAATCTTCCTTTTTAAGAAAAATTTTCTGTTTCAACACATCTAATGATGTAAACTTTTGTAAATCCAGAAAAAATTTTTAGTTTCAACATCTATAGCTTTTAAATACGTCGAATAGCTGAATCCTGGCGCTAAGTAATTTGTAACGACAAGAAATCTTAGTTCGCGTGTTTTTAAGCACATGTATAAATTTCCTTTCTTTACTGTGAATGAAATTTTCCTGTTGTGTTTGAAGAAATATTGAATTAGTTCTTGCTTGATTAAAGAAATGTCATAAGTACCCGAGTTGAACCTAAATATGAGAAGCTCAGCTAGGTATTGGTCTAGATCCTCTTCTAGTTTTTAAAACCTATATTTCAGGTCGTCTATACCATTATTTCGAAGTGTTGCTTCCTCCTTAGCTATCATTTCTGTTCACTTATCCTCAATTGCTTTAAATATATCATCATATTCACCTCTGAGTTTTGAGTAACACAGCTCTGATAAGTTTTCGAGATAGTTCAGCATCTTAGACACAACATCATAAGCTACTCCGTTTTCATTCACGAAACATATAGGTTCTGTGTAGCCTGGAATATTGCTGGTTATGCTGACAGATGCTAGTTTGTGTTCAACATCCCATATCATCGTTTTGGTGTTATTAGGTAAGATAGACTTATCAAAATAAGCTTTGATATCAAAAACCGCATAGAATGGATAATGCTGTCTATTATCTTCTACTGAAATGCCATTTTCGTCTAATCTTTGAAATATAGTCTTTTTGGATGAGCAAGTTCCATATGGATATATACATTTAGTAGCATTTGTACAGCTGGCTGTATGCCTATTGAGAAAAGTGGCACGCCGTAGAAGTTTGGAGCAGAACAAATCCTTATAAGATCTAGTGTATAAGCGCAAATTTTTGATCCAGCAAAAATGCTTACTCTCGAGGTGTAAATTCAGTCTTTCTTTATGATTAGAGTCAGATTTTCTGACTATGTAGGCTATTGTTTCATCATCCATTTTCTCCAAACCATACACATTGACAGAAATTTTGAATAGTGATTCTAGCATTGGTAAGTCTTGGAGTGATATTCTTGAAAATGCACTTCTATCTACTTTCATCGTTTCAATGAAGATATTGAAGCATTCTTGAACGATTGTCTTGAATTTATGACCTTTTCCTTTCATAATACATGTAGCTAAAGCTCTAAAAAAGCAACGATTGTTCATATAAAGTCTTCCATTGCTGTCCTTATCCAATGATGCTAGTGCTCGGTTATTTTGTATATGTTCAGGTAGAGATATCCCACAACTTATAGCGTGTGATGGAATATGATATACGTAAAAGGAAATGTTGGTTAGAGTATGCAACGACATAGGTGTATCTGGTCTTTGTCTAGTAACACGTTCTATCAAATTTTGATCTTTCATCTTCTGAAGGAATTGGTTGAAGTCTTCCATATTTTCTATCAAAATTGGTTTGTCAAACAGCCTATCTTCATTAGGTGATGCATGAAAATATATATTTGTAGACTCTGTATAATTCATTAAAATGCACCCTATTGCCGCATTGATCTTGAATTTGTATTCTTGATCTTGATATATCGATCGAACTGTATAGTTTTCTATCGCTCCCGTGATATCATTACCTTTTATCGCTGGGTTATATATTTTCGTATCCTTTCGAATCAGTGAGTAAGTTTTTATTGCTTGCCAATTTTTGTGCATCAGCTTAACAGTATCCGGGCTCATAAGCATGTGTGATTTAGGTTTCGTGGTATGATCAGTAGGATATTTAGCAACTTTGAGAGGTGGTAGAGTCAAACTCTGTCCATTCTAAAATAAATGTAATACATTATGTGTACGCTATTCTAAAAGAATAAATATTTAACTTGGACAATATGTATTATCTGGTAAGTTATTAAAGTTTATGAAAGCAACTAACCTGTTGGAAATTGTGCTTGTGAGAGAAATTTGTTGGGATAATATCCATGCATATTTCACATATGGTTGTATGTTTGCTCATTCTGTGTCGCGACAGTGATTGTTTGTGCGCGTATGTTTTCTTACATTCTGAACATGAGCATCTCTCTGAAATGATAGCAGGTCTTTTGATAATGTTGTTGGTGATATGGCATAACAAGTACGCAGTATAGTTAGTTTCTAAGTTTTAAGCAAAATATATATCAGTTATTTGAGTTACATGGATAATTGTTTTGGTAGTTAAGCTATACAATCAATCTTTCTTATGCAAATGCTTGGTTTAAAGATGTAGTTGCGTCAAAAATAAAATTAGGACCCATAAAAGGCTAAAACATCAGCTACAATTTGATGTTATTTTTGTTTTTGTAGACCAACCCTGTCCAGAGATATATGCGTTTGAATGAGGCCCTCTTTTAAAAAGCTCACGTTCCAGCGGGTGCCTATTTCGTGACGTCACAAGCAAGGTATCTGAAACGAAACCACGAGCGATAAATATGAGGTCGATTCGTTAGCCAATCATGCGTGTGAAATTTTTATATAGGCCGTAATAAATGTTATCACTCGTAAAACGCGTTGTCTGTGACCTCGAAGATTCTCCTAATTAGAGAGTTCATTCTCAACGCGTTTCAACAATTACTAGGTTATACATAGTTTTAAAATGGCTTCAAGTTCGAGCGACCGCTACTAAGAGTTATCTGAGCAACTTTTAGTAAAATATTAGAGTAGACAGCCTATGGCCAAAGCTGACAGGCATCAGCAGCGTTTTGCTGCAGAAGAAGACAGAATGGAGGTAAATTAACTTAGAGTCTTCTATACTTTAGTAAATGTAATATTTTTTATAGTCATAAATACATATACTAATTAATAAAATGATAATTCTTTGCTATCTCCAATCATCGTTTCATAGCTTATCTGCCATTTTACCTAGCTATAATATTTTTTTTGAATTTTCTTTGGTAAATTGGAGTCATGATTACAAATTATTTCCACTCGTAGGAAGTGGGTAAAATCGATTGATCATTACAAATCTTTAATTTCCAGAACCAAAGCTTCGAATCGTTGGCTTGGCGTACTTGTGCCTTTATTAAATGTTTATTCGTTTTTAAAATTACACTCGCAATCTATTCAACTCCCAATTTGGAAGCTGTCAATAGATACGCTTTAGAATGACATATCTATGAATGACATATTTATTGCATCTACTTTGTTTACATTTACTTGTTTTACTGATTACAGAATGTTTATGTCGTCCCACCAGCCGAAGAAGCTTTGTCAGTGAGGAAACTGCCATAAAGGAGAAAGCGAGACTTGAATGCGTGCTGGATGATGTTTTGTTTGAGTTTGTTGCAGTAGATGAATTTGTCTTATTGTATCAGCTAATACTATGTGAGTGGCAACGACTTGATGAATATTTTTAATAAAAGCTTTATGCCGAGATGAAAATATTTTTGCTTGTAAAAATTATATAATAAGATAATATTGTTGAAGATAATGCAAAACATGATTTGCAGAATATTGTAGTGAATCCGATATGGTATATGGGTGTCCGCAGAACTGGAGAATGTGAGTTCAAATCCAGTTTGCAGCAGACTTCTCGTCCTTAAAACTCTATCCCTGTCTATATTCTTTTCAAAGAAATGGCTTGCTTATTTCACTTATTTAGTATTCGGTAAGAATAGTACTAGTAAGAAACTAGTACGTAGGTAATAGGCGACATAATGTGGGCGGGGCTTATGGGAGGCTGTATATCGTTTGTATGGGTAGCTGCAGAACTGTGCTGATACAAAGACCGCGTTCTACATAAGTGACTTGACAGAATTACCGTAGACCGGTATAATTGGTAGTCGGTACCCAAATGTTTACACAACATTTGGAGAAAGTGAGTAGAACAAATTTTCAATTTTCGTTATTTGAGGCCTTTGAAACATTCATAATAATGCATCTGTAGCAGGATTCAAAATTTTATTCTAGCCAACATGAGCAAATACGAAATAAGATATATGCCAATAGAGCCGCGTAAGACTAGACTTTTATCGCAAATACCCGATGTGAATACGAGAAATAGAGACAGGTTGCCAAACGCGTGACATCATTTTGGGCAAGTCTGGGCACGTTTTGGTGGCCTGAGCGTTTTTACGGCGATCAGATTTTTTCGGTTTTATTCTTCAAATATCTTGGCAATGCGATCGCATAACACAACAAACAACATATTAACTGATAGAGAAAAAAAATGCTTTCTTTTAAGATCAACTTAAATTTGACGCAACTACATCTTTAAGCATATTTGAATTTACATCCTTATGCATTGTCTATCTTTAACTAATCTTTCGATTGTAATGACTATTATTTAATCACGACCATGAAAGTTTTATTAATCCATAAAGCTGCGCGTTTCTATGTTTCAAATGTACAATAAATCGCTTATGATTTCATAGACCAATGAGTACAATTTTAACAAATTTGATGCTATCTGTTTATGATAGAGAATAGCCTTGTACTGATGTTTGATTCCTTAGAATTGTTGGATATCTAAATGTAGTAGAATATAACTGAGGGAAGAAAGAAGCCTTTATTAATCCCTTTTATTCTTGTGTACATTTAATTATATGTGATAATAGGAAATGAATATGTCTATCATTTATATGGAAACAAAGCATAACAAACATTCAACGTATAATATACAAAGTTGCCGAGTATATATGTATGTAATCATTCAGATATGTAAATAGGTAAAGATAAGTAATATGTCAGTTTTTTTCGTTCATATTCATATACATATTGTACATATTCATATTGATGTGTATCATTAAACATTCATTCCAAATTGAATTGTAGGTTGTTCGGGTGAGTATCCCTTATAATCACATGGGCAAGGTTTGATTATCCTTTCTGTAACACTTGGCCCCCAAACAAACGTTGTACAAACTGGATTTTTTAATCACTCTGCTTTTTAGCATAGCATCAAAAGCACAGTTTCTATTTTCCAATTCAGTAATGGGAATAAGCCTAACTTCTCCATTATCAATCGCATCGACACATTTTTCTTTTTGCTTGTTATACACCATATCGATAAAAAGAGAAACATATTTGCTTTCAGGTTTTGCATAAAAACCAACTTCTGAATTTAGTTTCTCAGCAATTCTTTGTTGCATTTTGATCAACACATCGCTTTTCTTAACAAGAATGCTAGGTGAACCAGAAAGTGATTTCCCATGATAGATTTAGATAGGTCCAAAGGTTGGTTCGCTTTTATGTATATGCGTTTGTCATTATTGTAAACTGCATATCTGTTTTTTTGGTTTTCAACCACAATCAAAAGTTTACTTGAGTCGAAATGGTCAACACTCTGCAAGACAGGATCCGTTAGCTTCATTACCAATTCCAAATGATTGATCAACATCTCTTTCCAGGATGACGACAGGTTTAGCGGTGGATGACAAGGTCTTGCTAGTTGTTATAGATTTGTTGCTAGCGGTAGTGGAGGCACTACAATTAATTATTGGCCAATGTCTTCTATTCGTCATCTGTCATATTAATCGTATTACAAGCAAAACGATTCAAAAAACAAGCATATATGGAGAAAAATATTTACTTTGTGGTGGGTTGATCTTCATCAAGTTTTCTCGTTTTTTCTGTTTTTCCCTCCTTACCCTCTGTGTCACTGTAAATCAAAAATCGATTTCAGGTTTAGTAATTAAAACATACACGAAAGCTTATTTTGGAGGTAAAATTGGAATTGATATTCCCAGCAATGAACTAAAGTGTAATAATAAATAGTTGTAAACCATAGTTGTAAAGTCATAGCGCTTCAGTATGGCATTTATAAGAAGTAGTTAGCAGTAGATTGTCATCATTTGAAAATGTTTCGTTTCCCACCGTGGTGGATAAATATCAGACCCTTACCACCATTACCGCGAATAGACAAGGAAGATACCAATAAACATACATACAAAAACGTTCAAGACCTGCCTATATATCAAAACATATGCCGATTACATTCAAGTCAAATATATCTATGCTGCGATATTTGCAACTCAACTTGGGTATGTTTGGAAACCATTACCTTTTGCGCTTTCTGGCTGTTTTCTTCTTAACCTGATGTTTTTTATTTCCTTTGCTAGTTTTTTTTCAAGCTGATGCATTCTAGCAGTTTGACTAAAAATTATTATTATATATCATTTTTTGAAGAGGCAAGATCAGGTGTATTAGATGTTCATAGTTATATTCAAGGTACCAAATTTAAATACTCACTCGACTTCAGATTCATCCATCCTTAAATGCTCAGTTAGTAGTATTAGCCTTACAAGATAGGTGTCTGTCTCTCCACAGCAGATGAGTTGGTGAACAGACCTAAAACTGCGCCTTGTTATATAGTTAATGAAACGCTGACGTCAGAAATAAGAGGATTTAATGTTTGGGATGTTTTTTTCTTTCTTAAACCTTTTGCACAAAGCATGAAAGTAAACCTGCGATAAAATTCATCCTAGTCTTTGATTAGCTCATTTGATATTGCGATAAGCTTTTTGCACAAAACCGTTTATACGATCTGAATGCTAACTAAGTAATTACGAGATTATGATTTGCAATTTGAAGCTTTCATTTCAGTCAGCAAAAAAAAAACTTTCAAGTTGTACATAGGACTTTAGCTGAGTACCACAACAGATAATTCAAATGATACAACAATTATGACTTTTGATAAATCTAATATAAGTTATGAATATTAGTTGGCATATTATTTTCTATTGAATCATAGAGCAATATTTTTACAGTAATTGTATAAACTATTCAAAGGTAAGCTTTCATTGAGGGACAATTAATGTCAATGTGCAATTCTATTAGTAGAATCCTTGAAACAAAAATTGTATTTGTTTGTGTTGATTGCTTCTATGGACAATGTTATCAATAGACGGCGTTGAAGAGATAATTCACTTTTTTAAAGTTTTTTTCTGAAATATTTCCATCAAGTCATCCAAATGACTGGTGTTGAGAGTTGGAATCTATATATATATATATATATATAAATATATATATATATATATATATATATATATATATATATATATATATATATATATATATATATATATATATATATATATATATATATATATATATATATATATATATATATATATTTATATATATATATAGATTCCAACTAAATTATATATATTATTATAATATAATTATAATTCCAACTATAATTATATATATATAATTATATATATATTTTATTATATATATATAGATTCCAGCTCTCAACACAAGTCATTTGGATGACTTGATGGATATATTTCAGAAAAAACTTTAAAAAAGTGAATTATCTCTTCGACGCCGTCTATTGATATATATTGTATATATATACGTATATATATATATAATAAGTTGTTTCCTCACCCCGGATACCCCGTATGGGTGGTAAATTCTGCTCTAACTCGGGTCTCCTACCAGAGACCTGGGAGTTTGAGCACTCGCCTCAAGATCTTAGCTGTTCCCAATAGCGCACTTTTCTGCAACTCACCTGAGTTGATTGTTGTTGGTGTTTGGGCAAGCCACATTTTATGCGCCGGTGTTATTTGAGTCCTTATGTCCCCCTCAGAGGACAGTCATAAACTATACAGTATCATCAACAAAAATGAATTATAAAAACTAAGAACCATATTTCCTATTTAAAGATGTAGTTGCGTCAAAATTTAAGTTGATCTTAAAAGAAAGCATTTTTTTTTCTCTATCAGTTGATATGTTGTTTGTTGTGTTACGCGATCGCATTACCAAGATATTTGAAGATTAAAACCAAAAAAATCTGATCGCCGTAAAAACGCTCATGCCACAAAAACGTGCCCAGCCTCGCCAAAAATGATGTCACGCATTTGGCAACCTTTCTCTATCTCTCGTATTCACATCGGCTATTTGCGATAAAAGTCCAGTCTTACGCGGCTCTATTGGCATATATCTTATTTTGTATTTGCTCATGTTGGCTAGAATAAAATTTTAAATCCTGCTACAGATGCATTATTATGAATGTTTCAAAGGCCTCAAATAAAGAAAATTGAAAATTTGTTCTACTCACTTTCTCCAAATGTTGTGTAAACATTTGGTTACCGACTACCAATTCTACCGGTCTACAGTAATTAGGTCAAGCGAACTAAGTTGATTACGGTCTCTGTGTCAGCGCAGTTCTCAATTGCTACTCGAACGTGAAACTACTAGCTGATCAAGCTACTACCGATATACCGGTATTGCGAAAATACGAATAACTTTTGCTCATAAATTCCAACTTTCGTTGTGTTTGACAGAGACTAAAGTGAAAAGGCAAATCATTATTTAGTAAGTCAATAGTATTTTCATTTGTTTTGATTTGTTGCTCTATAAATTAAAACAACATTAGCCATACTATTTTAGTTCATAGTTGCAGAACGCTGTTGTAGTTAATTCGACTGGTTTACTAGTCAATCTGTCATTTCAATTGGCGAAAATACTTTAAGTATGAAATATTAATCGTGGTTATACTGTAGTTATTCAACTTCGTTCACTTTTACGTATCTTTAAACGTTGTCGTTTTAAGATAAGATAGACACACCACGTATTTATATGAATAACTTTTTCTCACAATTTCCAACTTTCGTTGTGTTTGACAAAAACTAAAATGAAAAGGCAAATCATTATTTAGTTAGTAAGTCAATTAGTATTTTCATTTGTTTTGATCTGTTGCTCTATAAATTAAAACAACATTAGCCATACTATTTCAGTTCATAATTGCAGAACGCTGTTGTAGTTCATTCGACTGGTTTACTAGTCGATCTGCCATTTCAATTGACGAAAATACTTTAAGTATGAAATATTAATCATGGTTATACAACTGTAGTTATTCAACTTACTTCACTTTTTCGTATCTTTAAACTTTTTAGTTTTAAGATAAGGTAGACACACCACGTATTTGTACGAACATAAATCTCGGCCATATTATGGTTATTAAGCATTTTCTTCAAAGTCACATTAGGTTACACACTTGAATATCGTGATATTTTTCTATTTGTTAAGAATAGTCTGCATAACCACTTCAATGTTTCGTTGTAGCAGTGAAATGTCTTCAAGTCGACATTGGGCTCTCTCCTGTGCCGCAGCTAATTGTGAAGAGACCAAACATCTATTTGCTTGGCCTCGGGGAAGGGCATCAACAGATGTACAGCGAGCCAAATGGACAGCATTTGTGAAGAAGCATGTAGCAAATTTTCGATATAAAACCATATCTAGAATTTGCTTACGGCATTTTACTGAGGAATGCTTCTGCAACTACCACCAATACAGGTACCAACAAGGAGAAGATATCCGGCTCGTGTTAAAGAAGCACTCGGATATAATTCCCACACGAAACCTGCACATTAAAGCTGATTCTGCTGCTACCCCAAGGAAGCAGAAGCCAATTACCCTTTTGCCTACAAGAGAGCGCAGAGCAGTGGTGCGAGGCTTACTTGCTGATGCGTAAGTGGTGTAAGATGTGATAATGCACAGTACTAGGAATCTTTGAATTTCACAAGTTATGTTATGAGCTTTCAATTTGAAAATATAAAACAACTCGTGTTTTACGGAAAAAAAATTCTTGTCTATATATTACAGTGTTCCTGCAGTGCCTAGGACAGCAACCTTTTTTCCTCATTCACGATCGAAAATACCAGTTCGTAATCCTCAGCCTGCCGAGTCCTTTGGACCTGGAAAGTCCTCTAAGGTTGACAAAGGGGTACAGCTACGGAAATGTCTTCACCGTCCTAAGTATCGGTCGATTTCAACCCAGACCGATGCTAAACAGTGAGTACAGTTAACTTGTTTCATATGGTTGGACGGGATTCTTTTTTACAATATGTATTGATAGTCTATAAATATTTATTCACAGGCCTGATCTTCCAGCCTCACCTCCATCTAAAAAAAAAAAGCCAGTAGTCGATGAAGCAAGCTCCATTCCTTCTACATCTAAGCAGTTACAACGATATTCTCTAATTATGGAGAGTGATACTAGTGATGAGATGCAGGAACAAGAGGAAGATCTGGTAAGTTACAAATACTTTGATAAAATGTCATAACAATTTTTCCTTTTCTCATGCTTCTTTTACGTTAAAGACTTAGATGAGTTTCCTAAAATGCCATAGCACTTTTCTTCATTTTCTATGCTTCTTTTAGGGTAAAGCCTTGGATGAAGAAGAATGGGTGCCAGATTCAGATAACAGTGAGACGGAAGACGAGGTTTCAGAAGAAAGCTTTGAGGGGTAAGAAATATAGTAACTGCTAGTTCGTATTTGATAATGCGTATTATTTCATCGATTATATGTACTCACTGTCTTTACAACAATATTTATTTTAGCCTGCTTGCAGTAAGTGTGTGTGTGCTTCCTGAAGAAGCTAAACATAGGCTTGCCTTGTCATACGCTTGCTGCTTTCTCATGCCTGCCTAACAACGCTATTTTACATTCAAGTGTTTCACTTAATTGCCGCAAACCAAACTGTAGAGCTCTGCTAGATATTTTGTAGTTGCTAGCTGCTGTTAAATTTTTTACTATTTATTAAATGTAAAAATGATTGATTTTTTAAATATTTCTAAATTTTAAATATTTACAATATTTCAATCTTACAATATAAATATTGTAAGGTTTCAATTTTTCTTCCTTATACACTAATGAAGGCTTAATCCAGTGCTTGATTTTATATTACTAAAGTATTGTCTGATCTTCACTAAAAATGTTTTGTTGGCGTTCACAGGGAGCGACCTTGGCAGAAACAACCAAAATATATTGTGGAGCATAGCCAGCTTCAAAAACTCCTTGAAGTATGCCCTATGTGTGCGGGTCCCAGTGCTGTGGAATTGGTGGATAGACGTGGGGCGTATATTCGCTACATTACTCGTTGCTCCACCTGTAACCACACGAGAACTTGGTCAAACTCTGACAAGGTTTCCAGATTTCCAGTCATCAACATTCTTATTTGTGCCGCCATATGCTTCACAGCATCACTTGCTGTTCGCCGTTTGCATTCATTGACTTTTACTTTTTTATTTTTGTATATGTGACGGCTCGTATCATTTTCAATACAAACGCGGCATTTCATATAGCGCACAATAGGCTCTCAAAGCGAAACTCGTCCATGCGGCTTAGACTTTTGTGTTTTGAGGTCATGATTTTTTCAGGGCGACGAATCATATGTCAGGAATCACTTTCTGATGTGTTTGATTAGCTAGTATGCCTTATTAGACTGTTTTGCAGGCTTTAAAGTGGTTGCTAAGGACGAATAAAATGGTGATATTTCATTTCCGGTGATTCGGTCTACGTATCGTTTTTTTAAAGTCTTACCGCGATGTCGATGGTGGTGATTTTTGGAAAGAATTTGAGGAGGTACATGTAGATTATTTAGATTTACAATGTAGAGAAGAAAGTGATAGTGATTTTGGAAGCAGTGAGATCGATTTAAATCTTGAGAATGATGGGAATACTCAGCCAATTTTACTGATACCAGTCGTAGTTTAGAGACACTTTCTAAAAAGAATGCAGCTGCTCAGCCCTGCTCAGATGATACAAGTACAGCTCTGCCAACAGATGTAGAGTTTCAACTCAGTGATGATGAATACTTACTGCAAGCAGGTAGGTGTAGTCTAAGAAAAGTAATACATACATGTATTATTATGAGTATCATTTTATTAGGTATTATTTTACTAGAATTCTCTTGTAGTATTATTATCTTCTTCCACAGTTTGGTTTAAACGATTAACTAGCACTTTCCATTACCAATCTAACCCAATCTAGGTAAGTCAAAAAAATTAAAACATTTCTTGTTGCTTGTTACAAAACGTAAATGTTATTTTAGTAAAAAACAAACACATACAGCCCGAAATATAATAATAATTACTTGACTATTACAAGGGTCTAAGGCTATAAATGTAGTGTTTTAAGTTTGAACATTGCTGAGTTTTAATCATTAGCAATTGCCAATTACAAATGCTGATTAAGAATTATAAAAACAATCAAATTTATAAATAAAAATGTACAATTAAAAATTAAAATAGTAAATGTACAATGTACTTGATAGCCTATAAAAAACAAATGTTCTTTTTGTTTAATTCTTAGGTCCACTACTCTGCCAACCCACAGCAACCTGGGCCACTCTATTTCAAAACCCTCGGAGGTGTGCGCTATTTGGAGTAGTCTGTGACACCTTCCCTGCACAAGTAGATTATCTGATTGATGAGACTACTTGTACAACAAAAGGAGTCAACAGCGTCGTATCCAATTTTCATCACTATTTAGAGACCTATGGTCTTGGTGAAGAGAAAGCTTTGTTCCACGCTGACAACTGTTGGTATGCAAGCAACAACCAATTTTTTGAAGTTTCATGTTTGTATTTCAAATGTAGTGATAAAATTATGTACACATATCAAACCCTTTTTAGTGGCCAGAATAAAAACAACGCAGTAATACAGTACATGGCTTGGTGCGTTGCAAACGAGCTGCACAAGGAGATTGATCTGAATTTTCTCGTCGCAGATCACACAAAGTTCAGCTGTGATTACTGCTTCGGCCTGCTAAAAAGGAAATACAGAACTAACAGAGAGCTTCTCTTTCTGATGTAGCTGAGGTATGTTTCTCATTTTGTCAATTAGTGAAATAAGAATTTGCAATTCTTGCATGCGCTATCTATACACAAACTATCTGAAGGTTCTTGGTTACTTAATCTGAGTTGAAAGTACAACATAGAGAAATTCGATAATGTTGTACAATAAATGTAATACTAATAGACAGTGTGTGCAGTAATTGTTGTTTTGCTGCAGGCAGTGTCCAAGTAAAAAGCATGCCAATAACGTGGAGAGTGAAGATATACATCTTATGTCTGCAGAGTCGACCAGTCAGGGCGGCCTGAAATCATTTCGCCACCTTGTCTGAGTGTTGAACGTCAACAATATCTTTTCAAAGAAATCAGAGAGTTATGTGATGAGAGCAAAAGAAATCTTGTGTGCCCAGCGCCCATTCAACAGCCATCACAGCTCAATATGTCTGCTGCAACGACTGCAGAATCCAAAAAGACTACTAAAAAGTCTACTAAGGCTAGCTGTAACGCCCTGATACGGAAATGTAAACGTCAATCATGGACAGTAGCAGCAGTGCTATTAATTTATTATTTTATTTATATTATTATATTATAATCATGTTATTTTAATAATGTTTTGATCAATTTTAACCCGCTTTCACTTAAACCTAATTTATCTACTAAACAGGTAACATTAATCTCAAATTGTCTCCCCGTGCTCAGAAGCCTTGAATCGTCTACCCTAAAGACGCTAACTCATTCATCTCAGTAAAAGTTCTGTAAGTGCATTGAGTATACACATATATTCTAACACTGATACATTTGCATCAATTTTATGCTCAAAATAATCAATTCAATGTGCAACACATTTTGGTAGTAACTCCTTTACTGTGTAATAATGTGTTCCTTCACAACGACTCAACATGTGACCTTGACCTCACTGTTTTTATGTATTCGAGTTGACGTGACATTATCGGGACCCATTTCATATCGTTCGCCATGTTCTCTTCCCTATAGATCTCAATATTCATGAAAATATAATGTCTGTAGCGTGCGGTTGCTATGACATTCCAAAACGTCAACAAATAATACTGTTTAAAATTCAATCCATCAACATTAAAGACAAATTTCTCAGTTTGTGGTGACGACCATATTGACCAACACCTTCTTCGATAAAAACCTGCATCTCAGATTAGGTTGCTTCGATTTCAATTCCGAAAACAGTTTTGAAAAGCTAAGAAATTTGTGATCTGACCTCGTTTGTATTGAAAATGACACGACCTGTCACATATATTATACATTGCCTACAAAGTTTAAATGTATAAATATATTAATTTATATTAAATAGAAATTTATATCTTTATAGTATATTTGTAAAATAAAGTATATAAAAATCACTCCACTGCAGTAAATTCAAATTCTGTATGCGCCATATCTGCATATTCATCCTCATCTTCAGTGCCAGGGTATGCAGCTCGCACCATGTTATACACGCAGGCTGGTAGTGGTCGTCGCTCTCCCCTCCTAAGTCCTGTTGGATATGTCCAGAATACCAGATATCTATACGAGCATAATCTCCTCTGCCTACACACCATGTTGTAGATCTCGCAGTCTTTCAGTCTTTCAGATGGTACCGGGCTCTCCGCATCTGGATACTTGGCACTAACAAAATATCATACTTTTACAGTATCTTGATAACTTACTTGAAGTAAGCAGTAAAAATAGCAGCTACAAACCTCATAAGCTTACCATGGTAGTGGCAGTAGTTATAATAAGCCACTCTCAATGAACCTGGCTTTATAAGATCTTTTATTTCGTCAGCTTCGGTAACGCATTTGATACCAGTTTGCGGAATGGAATGCCACATGTCGTGATTTGTGCAGCAAATGTTCATTTCTTTTTTACTCCACGCATGGCAATTCTCACACTTGCACCACTGCTGAACTGGTGGTGCCACGTAAACATCCTGTAATCAATAAAACAAACGTAATGATTACACGCATTCATTGATGTCGTTCTAAGGTGTATTTACGGTAAGGTTTCAATTTGGGAGTCAATTAGATTGCTAATCTAAAATCACGATATGAGTAAACGTTTAACAAAAATATAGGTATGTAAAGTATATAAATACAAAACCAGCAATTCGAAGCTTTGTTGTTGGTAGTTAATGGTGAGCAATGATCAATCGATTTTACCCACTTCCTACGAGTGAAAATAATTTGTAATCATGACTCTAATTTACCAAAGATTCGAAAAAAAATATTAAAGCTAGGTAAAACGGCAGATGAGCTATGAAACGATGATTGGAGATAGCAAAGAATTATCATTTTATTAATTAGTATATGTATTTATGACTATAAAAATTACATTTACTTAAGTATAGAAGACTCTAAGTTAATTTACCTCCATTCTGTCTTTCTCTGCAGCAAAACGCTGCTGACGCCTGTCAGCTTTCACCATAGGCTGCCTGCTCCAATCTTTGACTAAAGGTTGCTCAGATAACTCTGAGTCGCAGTCGCTCGAACATGAAGCCATTTTAAAACTGTATAACTTGTATGTAGTAATTGGTGAAAAGCGCTGAACCAGGAACGGTGAGAATTCTCTATCGAATGAATTCTTCAACGATGAGAATCTTCGAGATCACAGACAACCCGTTTTACGAGTGATAACATTTATTACGGCCTATATAAAAATTTCGCGCTCGTGATTGGCGAACGAAGTGACCTCATATTTATCGCTCGTGGTTTCGTTTCAGATAACAAGCTTGTGACGTCACGAAATTGGCACAGGCTGGAACGTGAGCTTTTTAAAAGAGGGCCTCATTCAAACGCATATATCTCTGGACAGGGTTGGTCTACAAAGACAAAAATGGCATCGAATTGTAGCTGATGTTTTAGCCTTTTATGGGTCCTAATTTTATTTTTGACGCAACTACATCTTTAAGGGACAAATTGTGAGTTGTTCTCTCACAATTTTATATTTGCTACCTCCTTCAATAGAGAACTACAACAAAAACAAAAAAGGCTGCTTCCTGTTCTGATCCATCTGCCTCAACTTCTTCAGGTAAATTCTTCAATTAACTAAGTTTTTCTAGTGTTTAAAAAGTTTTGATTAGTTATTGTTGCTGTGAACATATTCCTTTATCACAAGCTCAAAAAAGCTTTGCCAAAACGTTTTTGCTACTGTTTTTATTGAAAATAATTTTTCAATGTCCCCCACAAGGGACATTGGGTTTTGATGCCTATGAATAAGATCAACTATAATTTTAAAGTTATGGTGAATGTTTCTTTCTAACAGCTTTTTCATCTTATTTAATGGTTTTTATTTCATGTTAGCTAAAAGGTCTTTCACATTCCCACTAAATATTTTGCTGAATAGCTATAATTAAAAATACTGAAATAAAATAAATTTCGAATATCTTTACTATTAGGATTAATGTTAAACCTGAAGCATTTTTGTTTTTATTCATTTTAGTACTACCAAGGAAAAGACCATCAGGAAATTTAACTGACATTGATGCCATTGATGTATTAGAATGGCTTGACGACTCTGACCCAGACTTATGTTCAGATGACAGTGATGCAGGTGAAGATTATGACCCTAGCAGTGCATCCCTATTGAATCATTCCGAGGAATCAGACGATGATGTTGAGCCACCACCATCAAAAAGGAGCAAAAAATCTTCAAAAAAAACATGCTCATTCCGCAAAAGTGATAGCTTTGCCAGCAAGTTCAAAGTATTACATCAAACTGCTGAGATGGATGATTGTGAAAGCCCAGTAGAAGCCATTAGCAAGTATTTTTCTAATAAAATATTTGAGTTAATGGCGGATTTAACCAATCGCTATCATACTCAGCATTCAGGTAAATCTCTGAAGGTTACGCCTGCTGAGATCAAAACGTTTTTTTGGGATCAGCTTGGTAATTGGATGCATCGGCATGAAGCGCCTCAGGATGTATTGGGAAAAGAAAACCAAAGTGCCTATTGTTGCAAATGCGATGACTAGAAATTGTTTTTTTAAGATACGGAACAACTTGAAAGTTGTAGATAATGCGCTCATAAGTGAAGAAGCTAAAAAAGAGGACAGGTTGTGGAAAGTTACACCATTAGTGGAGCATATCAGAAGTATCTGCACTGAATTACCGCGAGAAAATTTCTTAAGCATTGATGAGCAGATGATTTCATTCACAGGCAGGTGTCCAGCACGGCAGTATGTTCCAAGGAAACCAAACCCCACAGGTTTAAAAAACTTTGTTTTGGCGGGTTCAAGTGGACTAGTTTATGATTTTGAAATTTATAGAGGAGAAGGAACATTTGATAAATTCAAGTTAAAAGATGGATCAGGAGGGCAAGGAGTAGGAGCGGTGCTTTGTTTAACAAAATATTTAGGGCGAGGCAAGCATGTGTTCTGTGACAGGTTTTTTACAACAATTCCACTGATTGAGCATTTAGCCAAGCGAAGTATCTCTCTTACTGGAACGATAAGTGCTAAATATGTGCCAGTGCAGTTCTCTTCTGACAAGGTCATGAAATCAAAAGGAAGGGGCACAATGGAGCAATTTGTTACAGTGAGTAGAAGGAATGAACCAATTAGCATCGTAAAATGGTTCGACACAAAAAGCATTTTAATGGCGTTTTCTTTGCATGGATTGCATCCTGTTGAAGATTGTAAAAGATGGTGTAAGCAAAAAAAGCAATTCATTACTGTACCCAGACCAGCGGTTGTTCAAAAATACAACTTATCGATGGGTGGTGTTGATCTTTGTGACCAAGCCATTTCTTACCACAGAGTAACAGCAAGGTCAAAACGATGGCCCATTCGTGTGATAAATCATCTTCTAGACTTAGCAGTTAACAACTGCTGGCTTACTCAGAGACAATTCAACTCTTCAAACAAACTCATGCAGTTATTTGACTATCGTTTCATTATGGGAGAACAAATAATAGCATCAGCAGTAAAGGAAGCTGATAGTGATTACTTGATGGATGACGAGCTACAAACTACCAGAAAAATAGTTCCACTTCCAATGGCGTACAATCGAGAAAAGGGAGCAAAACATTTGCCAGAAGCAGTGAAACTGAATAATAGTGCTCGTTGTAGACGAAAAGGTTGCTCGAACAAAACTAGCATACGCTGCACAAAATGCAATGTTTTTTGTGTATCAATGCAAGCAGAAATTGCTTCATGTTATTTCATAAAAGTACCTGTTAGTTTTGCTTACAATTTCAAATTGTTGATTTCTGCTTCATGCCTTTATGCTTAGTTTTAATGTTGCATCTATAACAAGTGTTTTAGACCACTTTTATACTCACCGAGTTCTAGTGTCCTCTACAGGGGACAGTCAGTAGTGCTGCCGATAATATACATTTAGAAAGAAAACTTGGTTTTATGTGTTATTTTGTCTAAGTTTGTCATAGAAACATAATTGCAAGTTTAAAATATTTACTCAAAATCTTTTGGGTCTCAAAGGGATATATATATATATACATATAATATATATATAAATATATATACATAATAAATTGTTTCCTCACCCCGGATACCCCGTTTGGGTGGTAAATTCTTCTCTAACTCGGGTCTCCTACCAGAAACCTGGGAGTTTGAGCACTTGCCTCAAGATCTTAGCTGTTCCCAATAGCGCACTTTTCTGCAACTCACCTGAGTTGATTGTTGTTGATGTTTGGGCAAGCCACATTTTATGCGCTGGTGTTATTGCGCCCAGTACCCCAATGACTACTGGGATTACAGTTGTTTTTACATTCCAGCATTTTTCAATTTCTTCTCCAAGAGGGAGCTATTTCTCTACCTTTTCTTTTTCTTTGCTGGCTATATTGTAGTCATTGGGTACTGCTATATCTGTTATAGTAGCTTTCGTGTTCTCCTTGTCTACCACCACTATATCTGGTTGGTTTGCTAGGACATGCTTGTCAGTTTGGATGTAGAAGTCCCAGAAGATCTTAGCGCAGTCATTTTCATTCACCTTACCAGGAGCTTCCCACCAGTGTTGTGGTTTATTAAGGCCATACTCATCACATAGACTTCTATACACAATACCTGCGACATGATTAAGCCGCTCAGTGTATGCGTTCCCTGCTAGCAGCCTGCATCCACTGATGATGTGTTGGATGGTCTCAGGTGCATCTTTGCACAGTCTGCATCTAGGATCGTCTCTAGTGTGATAGATTTTCATTTGGAGTTGCCTTGTTGGGAACACTTGCTCCTGGGCTGCCATATATATATATATATATATGGCAGCCCAGGAGCCCTTATATATATATATATATATATATATATATATATATATATATATATATATATATATATATATATATATATATATATTAATATATATATATATTAATATATATACATATATATATATATATATATATGTATAAAATTGTTTCTTCACCCCGGATACCCCGTATGGGTGGTAAATTCTGCTCTAACTCGGGTCTCCTACCAGAGACCTGGGAGTTTGAGCACTCGCCTCAAGATCTTAGCTGTTCCCAATAGCGCACTTTTCTGCAACTCACCTGAGTTGATTGTTGTTGGTGTTTGGGCAAGCCACATATTATGCGCTGGTGTTATTGCGCCCAGTACCCCAATGACTACTGGGATTACAGTTGTTTTTACATTCCAGCATTTTTCAATTTCTTCTCCAAGAGGGAGCTATTTCTCTACCTTTTCTTTTTCTTTGCTGGCTATATTGTAGTCATTGGGTACTGCTATATCTGTTATAGTAGCTTTCGTGTTCTCCTTGTCCACCACCACTATATCTGGTTGGTTTGCTAGGACATGCTTGTCAGTTTGGATGTAGAAGTCCCAGAAGATCTTAGCGCAGTCATTTTCATTCACCTTACCAGGAGCTTCCCACCAGTGTTGTGGTTTATTAAGGCCATACTCATCACATAGACTTCTATACACAATACCTGCGACATGATTATGTCGCTCAGTGTATGCGTTCCCTGCTAGCTGCCTGCATCCACTGATCATGTGTTGGATGGTCTCAGGTGCACCTTTGCACAGTCTGCATCTAGGATCGTCTCTAGTGTGATAGATTTTCGTTTGGAGTTGCCTTGTTGGGAGCACTTGCTCCTGGGCTGCCATGATTAGCGACTCTGTATTGGCCATTAGGTTTCCTTTGTTCAGCCACATGTATGTCTGGTGAAGATCGCCAACCTTAGATATTTGTTGGTGGTAAGCACCATGAAGAGGTTTCGTGCGCCAGTCAATTTCCTCATCATCAGGGCATAGGTCCGTTGTAAGAGCAGTTGTTTGAAATTCAGCTAGCAACTTATCTGAGATGGCCATGGAGGCTGCATATGCTTTGATGCTTTGCTCCTCCTCTTTCACTGTTTGCTGTACACTTTTGAGTCCCCTACCGCCATCTTTCCTATCAAGATACAATCTAGTAGTATCAGATTTTGGATGGAGTGCTCCATGCATGGTCAGCAGTTTACGAGTTGCTATATCTGTTTCTTTGATGGCTTCCTCAGTCCACTTTATTATGCCTGCTGGATATCTTATTACTGGCAGTGCGTAGGTATTTATTGCCATGATTTGGTTCGTGGCATTGAGCTGGCTCTGTAAGACCTCCCGAAGGCGTTTCTTGTAGTCAGTAATGGCTTTGTGACGTACCTCGGCTTCGTGGTTGATGTTGCTTTGCATAATCCCCAAGTACTTGTACCCTTTTTCTATATCTTTGATGGTACCATTTGGCATTCTTAGGCCATCTGTGAGCATAGAATGGCCTGTCTTAAGAATTAGCCTTCCACATTTCTCAATACCGAAGGTCATTCCAATGTCCTTGCTGTATACCTGAGTGAGGTGTATTAGCGAATCAATGTCCCTTTCTTTGTTAGCGTACAGCTTGATGTCATCCATGTAGAAGAGGTGGTTTATCTTGGTACCACTTTTAAACTGGTACCCATATTGAGTCTCCTCCAGCATATTGCTTAGAGGGTTTAGGCATATGCAGAAGATCAGCGGTGATAAGGAGTCACCTTGATAGATGCCTTGCTTAATTTGTACACTTGCCAGCTTTTTGCCATTAGCCTCCAGCTCCGTCTTTCATTTGGTCATTGACATATTGATGAATGCCACAAGAGCGGGGTGAACATTGTACATACTGAGGCACTCAAGTATCCAACTATGAGGAATTGAGTCATAGGCCTTTTTGTAGTCAATCCAAGCCATGGCAAGATTGGTTTGCCTTCTTCTGCTGTCTTGACAGACCGTCCGATCCACCAGTAACTGATGTTTAGCTCCTCGGGTGTTGCGCCCAATTCCTTTCTGAGCACTGGTCATATAGTGACTCATGTGTTCTTCCAGTTTGTCTGCAACTATTCCTGAGGACAGTTTTCAAGTGGTGGGCAAGCATGTTATTGGTTGATAGTTTTTGGGAATCAGCCCCTGCTTTGGATCTTTTATCAGAAGTACAGTTCGTCCTTTGGTCAGCCATTCTAGATGGTCACCTTGTTCTATTAGGCATTCTATCTGCTTAGCCATTCTAGTGTGAAGTGATGTCAATTTCTTTAACCAGAAGGCTTGAATCATGTCATGGCCAGGTGCTGCCCAGTTCTTCATACGCTGCACTCTGCACTTGATGTCCTCTTTGCTGATGGTGAGTCCTTGCTGAGCCACAGTGTGTTGATGGTTATCTTTAAGCCTCTTCAGCCAATTTGCAGTGGTGTTATGAGTAGTCTCTTTCTCCCAGATGTCCTTCCAGAACTTTGAAGTGCTATATCGGGGAGGCTCAGACATTGGCCTCTGCAGTTCATCTTTGAACTGGAAATACACTCTAGATGGATTATTGATGAACAGTTTGTTCATTCTCTTGTTATCCCGCTTTTTGGTGTACCGCTTCAGTCATGCCGAGAGTGCTACTAGCTGCTGTTTGGCAGATTCTAGAGCTTCTATTGTGGCTTCCCTTTTTGGACGCTTCAAACTGTGGTTAGATCTCTCACTGAGCCTACTAACTTTCTTTCGCAAGTCCTTGATCTTATTTTGTAGCCTCAGCTGCCAGGATGAAATGGCTTGAAGCTTTGTTGGCATTGGCTTAATATCCATCCTCCAAGATGACGGTTGCTGTACTGCAGATTAAGGCATTAGTCTCACTGATTGATCCAGTTGAGATCGACTCCAGTGCCATGTTAATGTCTTCTAACAGCTTCTTAAGTATGGCCTTGCTAACTTTTCGTAGTGGTACCCTGCTTCCATTACCATTAGCAGCTGACATCTTGTTGATGATATTTTCTGCAAGCTCTCTCACCCTTGGTGAAGACATGCACTTGGGTCAAGGTCCAAGTGCATGTCTTCTTCAACCCGTGAGTCAACACATGATCGTGTATGCGTGACAGTGGGTGCTGATATGCACTCCTTGTTGGTCAAGGTTACTTGGGTGAACTGTTCCCTAATTTCATCTACCTCAAGTTCCGATATGAGGTGCCGCTTGATTATGTTACTCTTCTGAGCTACAAGTTGCTTAGCGGTTAGTGGCAATTCAGGGCGCATGTTTATCCACAGTTGCCGCATCCTTTTTATATAGCCCCACTTTTGAGGTTCACTCATAAAGTATCACTGCATGAGGTCCGTGTTATTAGTCCGAGTCCATTTCATCCGTTTTGAACCAGTAGCCCATTTTTCACTGCCTTGTCTTGGTTCAGCTACAGGCAGTGCGAACCTTGTTTAACCGGGCGTCGTCCGAGTCGGCATGGCTTTGGTTATTGCATTCATCATAGAGGTTGTAGACATTATACAAGCAAGGGTCTTGTCCAAGGACCACCAGAAAAGTGCAGTTGTTAGGGTTTGAACCGAGGACCTAATGATCACGGTCCCGATACCTTACCAACTGCGTTATCTGTCCTGTACATATATATATATATATATATATATATATATATATATATATATATATATATATATATATATATATATATATATATTTATATCAAGCTTCTTCTATTATATATTTATATATATATATATATATAGGTGTTAAAAAACGCTTTTTTATTTGTTGGTAACTTTATATCATAAAATGTCAAGCAGATTCTGGAACTCGTCAAATGTATCTTTGCTAATTAATTAAAATCTAGCTCACCTTTTTGGCTGATTGCCCATACCAACAAAGTCTTTAAAAATTTGAATAATCTTATGTAATATTTTTGCTAAAGTTAAGATACATACACATAAGATACACAAAGTTAAATACAGATTAAAATGGTCGAAATCCAAAATAAAAATAACAGCTGATAGAAAGATTCATTTTTCCTGAAACTTGATGAGTTAGCATCAGCAGCGCTGTTTTTTCTTGTTGGTTTTGTATCTGTATTGGAACTGTTAATCATTTCATCTTCTTGTTCATTTTCTATTCCTTCTTTTTTGATTTCTTCTTCAACATCAAGAGCTGCTCAACAGAGTTAGAAAAAAAAAACTATTGAATGCAAGCTTTTTCTTTCAAACAGTTAAGCAAATGTTGATAAGTAGCTAAACTAGATTTGAACGATGAATTAAGATTTGTGTTAGACAGGTTTGAAATACTTTTTAAAAAAATTTCAAAAGCAAAGAAGAAAAAAAGCCATTGCTAATAAAAATAGGTAATGACCAAATACATTGGCCATGAAGATAAATCATACGGTCAAGCTTTTAGAGTGGTATTAAATTTTGAAGTTCTGGAAAGCAAATTTTGCACGCGAATGAACCTAAGGTTTGATTTGTGCAGAACCTTTTTGTCCTAGATGATGGTAAAAAACAGACTAGTGTTTTTATATTCCTAAAGGTTTTTATAGCAAAAAAACTCTGTAAAAAAGAGAAGTGTTCATATTTTAGATATTAACATTTCATAATTTAAACTATGAACACTCTTTTTAAAAAAATTATATTTTTAAAGGTTTACTTGCATAAAAAATACACATTGCAGTTGTTTGGTATTAAGAAGTTTACCATGTTTTACTCTGCTGCATTGTAGGTGCAAAATATGTTGAAATGGGAGTACAAGCTCTTAAAAGCTAAAAAAGGAACAGTTAATCACAGCTATCACAAAAATGCCATAGTTTGGAATCTCTTTATTTTGATGACGCACTCAAACATTGTGGTTATTGTTTTGACACATAATGTTATCACATGAAATTAAAGAACCATAAAAGATTTGCTGAAAAACGTCTTGTAGCACTAGTTTATGACAAACACTTCGGTTTCTACCGAAAAAGCTCTGATCAAATATAGATGCTCACTACTTCACAGTTTTGTTTCAGCCTTTCTAATCATCTGGTTGAAATCTGATCATGCGACCCATACTTATTGCTAATTGGCGCGAACACTTTCTGCAGCATTTTTGACCAACAAAGGTGACTAACAGGCTCCTCATGTTCATCAGGTTAGAAAAATAAAAAAAATTTATGGTAGGCTTTGAAATATTTGGGCTCAAAGTGACAGCATTACAACAGAGAGGAAATACAGGCGTAAGGACAATATACATGGTTTTATTAAATGCGTAAAGAATATTTGGGAAAATATTTCGAATGAGGTTGCATGAAAGTCTAAACAGAAACCATCGGGTTCAACTAAACCCCGTTTGAGCCGTTTTGGAAAAATAATTCAAATGACAGCCTTTTTGTAATGACTGCGATTAGCTGTTCGTCTATGAGCTATCATAAGCTTGTAATCACATTTCCACATATTTTGCACCTGGAACACAGCAGAGTAAAACATGGTGAACCTTTTGATATAAATGTGAAGCTTGTTGCAAGTCGACCTTTATGTTAGAATCCATGGTACAGCTACAGAAAACACTCACCAAATGTCATCATTCAACACGATAGGAAAATTTTTTAATAGAGTGGTAGTAAAAATAAATATTTACTAGGCAACACATGCGTATATACATGCTAGCAGTACTTCCTGGCAATGCTTGGGTATTAAAATCAGCCTATAAACAATTAGGTAATGAGAGTTGCCTGACACTTGCTGTTAGCCCGGCACATTGCTAATAACTTAAAATAAACTTAAAACGCCAACTTAAAATACCGAATTTGTTGTATGTTTGCCAACATACCAACACGCTTTAAGCATTTGTCAGAAATATCTCTGAGCTTTTCGTGGCATTCGAACTAAAATTTCCTAGTGTATCCGCTCCTTATCCTACTTACTAAAGCAACTGTTGCATGTGAGCGGGCATGTGTATGAAGCGTTTATAGAGTTAAGACACTGGCCAAAATAGATTCCATCTTCTTTACAATTGTCAGATTCGATCACTGCTGAACAGTTAGCTGAAAAATAGAAAGTTAAAAGTTGTTGAGAAGAAGGGGATAAATAACATATCATATCATGTGAATCCAATCAATTACTATATTAGCATGTTTTTCAAGCTCATAGAGATTCAATCTATATAGAGCAGAAACTACAACATATTTAAATGTTTGATTTTGTACAAGGAACATGAAGCACTGGCTTTTACAAGCTGGTCGTTTTTCAAGCATATATGTAAGTAATTAGTTTGATCATGAAAAGCATCATTTCATTAACCATAACACATACATCTACTGATGTATATGTATGTTACATGTACTGACACGTACATCTACTGTTAACATACATCTAGTGAGAATAAAATGTATCCACTAATATTGTTATAAACCAAAAATATTCACCGATAACATACACCTACTAATAATAACATACAATTACTAATGGTAACATATATCAAACAATAATAACAAACATAAACTAACAATAACATACATCTACTAATAGTCATGCATGTATACTAATAATACTCTAATTTTCTTAATAATAACATACATATATTAATAATGTTTTACACTTACTGATAATAACATTTGATTGGTAAAAATAACATACATCTACATGTACATATATATATATACGAAAAAAATTTCATTTAAAAGAAATTAATTTAAAAGGATAACCTTAAACTCTAAGAGTTGAGTATATTAAAAT
The DNA here is from genome assembly GCF_963576615.1 of Watersipora subatra. Classification (NCBI taxonomy): domain Eukaryota; kingdom Metazoa; phylum Bryozoa; class Gymnolaemata; order Cheilostomatida; family Watersiporidae; genus Watersipora; species Watersipora subatra. Next base: position 48,782,149 of record NC_088709.1, on the reverse strand, counting down.
TAGACAATTTTTGTCAAAAATTATTTGCGGCAGCTATAATTTTGTTTTGTGTGTGGTGCTTGTCAGGCTATGACCAATGTTTTAGCAAGACGATGTGCTCTGAGGCCTGCACTAAAAAACTTCTGCGAAGATAAATCTATGTATGCCTGCATGTTGATGTCAATTCATTCTGTTTAGTGTTCAGTTTCTTCATTTTTCCTAGTTTGGCTAGGTCTGGATTATTATACTATACATTATTTTTCTATTGAGAGTAAGTTTCCGCAAACCACTGGATATATATATATATATATATATATATATATATATATATATATATATATATATACCATATATATATATATACTATACATACATACATGTATATTTACTATATAAATGGCAATCTGTGTGTGTGTTTGTCCACCTTATAGAGTACGGTACTTTTCGGACTATTAGCTACTCCTTTTTTTCTGGTGGTTTGAGCCATTCGGCTTATATAAGGATGCGGCTACTCTTTGAATTTTTCTTTCACTGCTAGGGCGCATTAACAGGAATCTCCGATCAGTGTGCCTCTATACATAACCTATTCATCGTTTGCCTGTTTTACACAAAAGTGATATGATTATTACAACTCTATGAATTTTTTTAGCTTTATGACGCACGATACTTTTTTGTCCTCGCTGTATTAGGGCTAATTTGTTTTTGGCAAACGATATTGACAATAGACTCTCTCAATATTAGAATTTGGCGATTAAATTCTATTAACTTTATGAAAAGCAATGTCTTTTTTGCGATTTGGTGAACCTCTATTTCTGGCTTTACTTAAGGTTCAATTGCGAAATCGCCGTAAATGTTAATACTTTTCACGCGGACAATTGTATTGTCTCGAGTAGGAAAAGCCTTTAGAATCTAGATTCTGTCACCTTTGATCAGATAAAGACACTACAATATCTTACTTTTAAATATCGTCATACCAGTATAATCATATTCAGAGTTTTGGTAGCTGTTTGTGGAAAAGTAACTCATTTACACACACACTTCCACGCAAGAATTGTTATTATTAATTCAACATATTCAGAATGTTAATTTTGTTTTCTCAGTTCGTATTAATGGTATCATTACCAAATCATCTCTTATTGTAATCGTAGCAAAGCAGACTCAATTTAACTATTACTTGCTAGTTATTTTAATTTTACATCTAAACCCTTTAAAAGTCAAATTATTTTTTTTAATTTATTTGACTGGCACAAAATATTTTTCTCATAATATGAAGTTTGAAAGTTACAGTTGTTTGACAAAGTTTGAAAAACTTTACAGTTGTTTTCAATTTTTCTCAAAGTATTTCAACTGCACAAAACACTTTTCTCATGATATTTAGTTTGAAAGTTAAAATGGCAAATGTTGTTTTATATGTTAAAAAACAAATAAATTTTTTGTGCACAGACTTTTTGATTACCTGCCCAACACTAGGGTAAAAGTACAGCTTATTGTGTTAAATAGCAACAAGCTTAACAAAGACGGCTTATGGTGTAAAATGTTGAAAAAATACTTTACCAAAGTTGCTTTCTTGCCTTAGAGCGGATTAAAATTTACGTAATTTTATTTTAATGAGAAAAATTGTTTCACATCTCAAACAACTCAGTTTTCGAACAACCTGCTGGAATGGATTATGTTCGAGAACTGAGGTTCCAATATACGTTATTGAAAGATATAGGTCGCTGAAAGTTATGAAATTTTAAACTTACATTTGTTTGAAGACCTTTACAGTTGTTTATCTATATTTAAATCAGTTGTTTGGCACAAAACCGTTTTATCGTGATATGAAGTTTGAAAGTTATGATTGTTTGAAAACCTTTACAGTTGTTAACCTTAACCTTGTTATCCCTTAACCTTTTAACTTCTCTCCTAAATTATTTCAACTACACAAAACACTTATCTCGTGATATGTAGTGTACAAGGTGAAATGGCAAATGTTGTTATATGTTGAATAGAAATAAATTTTCTGTCCAAATATTTTTTTTACTACCCTAGCAATGCCGGGTGGCTCAGCTAGTATATATATATACTCATGCTATATATATATAGCATGTATAGCATGTATAGCATATATATATATATTTATATATTGATTTGAGCACTCTGGTGCCAGTACATTGACCTTCTTAAAGTCTGTGAGGCAACCTAGTTGTTTCATGGCAGGATGTCAACTCTCATTGGTAATGGGATTTGTGTCCCTTGCCAAAGCTCTGAGCTGCACCGATGAGGCTTCAATAGCCGAAACAGTAGTCTGTAGCATGAGTAGCCTATATGCTCCCTCACTTCGGTTTGGTTGAGCACTCTGTGAGAGGTGCGGCCCTATTAGCCTTTGTGCAAAGCTCATCACTTTTGTGATTTGAGCACTCTGGTGCCAGCACATTGACTTTCTTAAAGTCTGTGAGGCAACCTAGTTGTTTCATGGCCGGACGTCAACTCTCATTGGTAATGGGATTTGTATCCCTTGCCAAAGCTCTAAGCTGCACTGATGAGGCTTCAATAGCCGAAACAGTACTGTCTGTTGCATGAGTATATATATATATATATATATATATATATATATATATATATATATATATATATATATATATATATATATATATATATATATATATATATATATATATATATATATATATACACTCATATATATATAATGGTAGCAACCATGAAACTTTAAGTTGTAAAATGTTTTAAAAGTTTTCAGTTCTTAATATAGTTTATATATATATATATATATATATTAGTACAGTCTGTCTATATATATATATATGTATATATATATATACAGTACTGTCTGTAGTATATATATATATAATATATATACAGTATATATAATATATATAACAATATATAACAATATATAACAATATATAAAACAATTTTTTTGATTTATATATATATACACGATATATATATATACATTATATATATTATATATAATGTATATATATATATCGTGTATATATATATAAATCAAAAAAATTGTTTCCTCACCCTGGATAACCCGAATGGGTGGTAAATTCTGCTCTAACTCGGGTCTCCTACCAGAGACCTGGGAATTTGAGCACTCGCCTTAAGATCTTAGCTGTTCCCAATAACACACTTTTCTGCAACTCACCTGAGTTAATTGCTTTTGGTGTTTGGGCAAGCCACATTTTATGCGCCGGTGGTATTGCGCCCAGTGCCCCAATGCTAAGATCTCCTTGGACTTCTACATCCAGACTGACAAGCATTTCCTAGCAAACCAACTAGTTATAGTGATGGTAGTCAAGGAGAACAAGAGGGCTACTTTAATAAATATAGCAGTACCCAAAGACTACAATATAGCCAGCAAAGAAAAGGAAAAAATAGAGAAATATCTCCCTCTTGAAGAATAGATGAAAAAATGCTGAGACGCAAGAACAACTGTAATTCCAGTAGTCATAGGGGCACTGAGCGCAATAACAACTGCACATAAAATGTGGCTTGTTGAAATACCGGCAGCAAAAAACTCACGTAAGGTGCAGAAAAGTGTGATATTGGAAACAGCTAAGATCTTGATGCGAGTGCCCAAACTCTCAGGTTTCTGGTAGGAGATCTAAGTCAGAGCAGAAATTGCCACACATATGAGTTAATCGGGGTGAGAAAAACATTTTTTTTTATAACCGCTGTGCTACCCGGCCTTGTCGGTGGTGTTTAAAATTAGCTTCTGAACATTGAGAAGTAATGAGAGTTGCATGTCATCTGCTATTATCTTGGCACATTGTCAATGGATAATTTGAGTAAGCTTACTATTAAGAGCTACTCCTCTCTGTGATGTTACTCAATCACACTATGTAGTAACAGAAAACGTTAGCGTATTTGCTCTTGTATAGTGACATATATCGCCTAGCAAATCAATCAATATTGTGTGGCTGTATCGGTAAGGCGTCGGACTGGTGAATTGGAGGGTCTGAGATCAAATCTTCTGCAGTAAAGAGTCTTTATTACAAGATTTTAATAGTTATAGATGGACGTGTACTATGATAAAAACACACCCAACATTGAGAAATGGATACATACACACTACTACTTACATTCACAGCTATCACCCGTATTCCAGCTATTCATACATCTACATTCACAGGTGTTAAGATCAAGTATACCACCATTATTACAGACCTTGCCATCACAATCTGTAAAATAGGTAATAGTTTATATTCATCAATACCCTGATCTACTGTCGATGTAAGAGCTCCTTGCACCATGCCAAATAATTTTTAATGAAGTTTGCTCAATAGTAATAACTTTTTGGTGCTAAAAAATTTATAATAATTGCTTTATTATTGTTTGCTAAACTTACCACAAAGCTGAGCATCAATGCAATTGTCCAGGCAATCAGTGCATTTAGTGCCTGGATGATATTTGTTGATTAAGTTATCATAATCTCTGCAACAACAAATATAGCATACATTCTGCATTGGTCGTTTGACACAAAAACACAGTTATAAATAACTTTCTGCACTGTGCAACTTGCTTTGAATAATGAAAGTTAAAAATCTTACAAATAAATTTTATTTAAACAAAGAGCTAGAATATTTGCCAAGACATTTATGATCATGTTACTTTGTTATGCGCTTGTGTTGGTGGGGTGCCAAGACCAGGGATGGCTGCTTAGGTAATCCTGCAACCTGTGCCATGATTGGCCTAGTCTCTTTATAGCCGAAGACTTGAATGAAGGTGAGCCAGCTCGGCAAACCGAGATGGCTAAACAAAAAAAGATGAGCCAACACGACAAAAGACGCAGATCCTAACACATAAGCTGGCCTATAAAAGAACCCCACATCAAAAAAAAGGCAGAATTAGAGGCAGTTTCTCTGCATGTTGCTCATTGCAATATGCACACATGGATAAACTGTACTTTTATATACTGTGCAAATATATATACATATATTCACACTGTTGCTTACAATCATGGAATTTATTCTTGCCGAGCAGTCAAGAGAATCAGCATTTTTCTACATTGTTGACAGCAGTGGAATCATAGATCCTGGCTCCACATAACTGGCAAACCTTTAGATGCTGGAGTTGAAGTCATCTAAATGATAGTAAGGAGAGAGCACAAACGACCGATTGCTCAAAGGCTTGAGACATCTTTGATTTTTGTTTGGCGTATTGATCTAGAGCAACGCCTTTCCTTGACAACTGGCGAACCCTCGTACAAATAGCCTGAAAGGAAAGATATGCCTAGTTTTGGTGAACCATATCGCTAAAGAAACAGCACCCCTTAAGAATTGGCAAGCTCTCTCAAAGGCAGAATGAATGCCAGAGGTGCTAGGTACTGAATGTCTTGCTGAGGCAATGGAAAGAATGAAATTGGTGCCCCAAAATTTGGCTTAGAAGAACGAGTTCAATTAAACGCAGTACTGGGGTGCAGGAAATATTGAATACTTTATCACAATATTTCAGGAGGTAGCTGATGCAAAGGGCTGGAATGACTGTCAGTTTATTACACCTCAAAAAGGTCTTGTAAAAAGAGGCAACAAACTTTGGACAAGTCAGCTGCTTGGGAACCGTCTTTGACACATTTTCAGCCCATTTTGGCCTTTCCCCCAAACCCCAAGGAAACAACAAGCACCTTTAGATCAGCTGAATTCACCACTTTGTAGGAGCATGTTTGCCAGATAAAATTCTTACTTTGTGTAGCCTACAGCGGTTTGCCTGCATCCTGCAGAGCAGAAATGTCCAATGATATGTTTTGCAGCCTCTTGAAAGGCATTGGTTTGCATTGGTAACTACTGACAATGCTAATGCCTTGACAGAGTCAATCTGAGCTGAGCTCATCTTCTTTTAGGTTGAGCTGAAAAGCCATCTGTCAGTGTACATCAGGTCCTTTAAAGAAGAAGCTGAGATGCGGATTGCAATGGACTAGAACCAAACTTTCAACAAGCTCACCCAGTTAATGCGGCAGCTGCCAAAATAGGTCCAAAAATTGCAGGAGAAAAAATGTCTGCCTCCAATATGCCACTGAGAGAAGGTTCTTTAATTTTTAGAGTGTGGAGGCCAAGAACAAGTTTACAAGGGCTGCCCGGGTCAAAATCGTCAAGACCAGGAGAGCGGCTATGGGCACAACAGCAGAGCCGACTACTGGTTGCACTAAAGCCTTGAACTGTTTTTACTCCTACAATAATACTTATACATTTGCTTTGTCGGAAGGGATGTTTAGCTAAGAGATCGGACTTCTCTAGTGTAGGAAAGCAGAACAGGTAATAAAGAAGTGAAACAGAAGAATTCCGACTTTTTGACCCTGACCAAGATGACAGAGAAAGAGATTTCAGTCATAGCTTTCAAAATATGCTTCAAGCTTTTGAAGAATTAGAAACCGAGTTCCTAAAAAATATTATGGACACGGAAACATGCTCCAAACTAGATTGAGGTACACAAGGCCGGGGTGCCAGCAATGAGTTCGGGATTAGCCCAAAAGACCTGAGCCGGTGCAATGTCAAAAGTCTCTTTCAACAGCCTGCTTGACTTGTTTTATGCCCTTCTTTCAGGTTGATCTGAAACTCCAAAAGCTTGCTCCAAGAAGGTGGCATTTCGAGGTTAGCTTTAGAACTTACTATGGAGGTAACCATATGGAACGCAGTCAGAGGCCTGCATCAAAAGCGGCACTGCTGACTCAATGTACAGCCTCAAAGGACCCTTTAAAAAACTACCTTGGCAACGTAGGGAGTGTTTAGACAATAAATAAAAAATCACCAATATTTGCACAAGAACCAAAAGAGCGCTACTCAATCCATTATTTTTGTGAGAAGTTGGAGGGGATGCATGTCCAGTTTCTTATCGACACTGGGTGCACTACAAATTTGCCTGTCCAGTTTCTCATCGACACTGGGTGCACTACAAACTTGCCTGTCCAGTTTCTCATCGACACTGGGTGCACTACAAACCTGCTTTGCATTCAGGTGTGTTATAAGGTCTTCCAAGACGGAAGGGACTTGCTAGAGAAAGGTGACTGTCCCGAAAACATTACCAATGGGACCTGGCTGCTATTTTACGATGCCATACCCCTGCTTGCACAACTTCGAGAGATAAAGACTGTGAAAGTCTTTTTGGTAAGCAGCATCAATGATGACACCATATTTGAGTCATATTTTTGGTGATTCACCAGTGCGCTTTGAAGTTCCAAAAATCTTTGGTTTCTTTGGACGGTTGGCACCTGCCCCGTACGAACAGGCATGAAAAATAGTCACCGGTGAAATGCAAGTAGTATGAAACACGGCAATGTAGGAAAAAGGCCAAAAGCAAAGAGACCCAAGCCAAAATAAAGACCAAATTGGATTTAGAAAAACAAAGAGCTGAGGGCCAAAGTTTAGCCAAAAACTCAAAACCCAACTGAAAGAGTTAGTTGGAGAAAAAGGACAATGAACTAGGAGGGCTAGCCAAGTCCCGCGCCAGCTCAACTCTTGAGCCCGGGGCATAGAGTACCTGGAGTCACTTGACACAACTCTTGACTGGCTCAAATCACTTGGCATCCAGATCGGTATAAAGAGTGAGCATGATATCGACAGTGGTAATCAATTTATATAGGTCACAGCATAAGAATACTTGAACCGAGGAAATGTTGCAATTTTTAGGCATTAGTGAATCAGCGTCATTTGATTTTTGCACCTTACAGTTAGAAAGTTCTCTCCCAAAGAAAGATACATCGATTTTCTCATCACAGCCACAGCTTCCGATACACATTTATTTAACCCGTTCACAGAGTGGGACACTAAATTATATTGCAGATCTGCTGAGCCTGTTAGAGTCGATGAAGACAGGAGAGGTAGCGTTTGGCGGGTTTTGTGTTTGAATCTTAGACTCAGATAAAAACATCTGTTTGCATGTAAGAGCGCAGGCCCTGCTAACTCGAACAAAATGACGATACCCCTAGTGACTGAGAAAGAGAGTGCTTTAGCCAGGCTGCTTACATGAGAAAATCTATTTCCAATTAAATGGTAGTGTTAAATCTCACCTGGTTGACACTCCGTCTGTGACCAACCAGCTGATTCTTGCTAGAATTGTTCTTTTTAAGGAGATGCTAAGCAGCCAGCTGAGTAACAAGACTGAGACACTCCTTCAGTTTCCCGAGTGCGTCAACTGGGTGAAGCAAGAGAAGAAATCGGAGCTGGCTGAGCTGAACCAGATCTTTTGTTTATAAGAAACCAAGCCCATTGAGTCACCAGCCTTTCCTAAGCTACTGACTCAGAATTTAGGCTTCCAGTTAAAGAAGCTGTCTCCAAAATCAAAATAAGAGATTATCCCTGCAGTGCACTATCTCAGATCGACAATTGGGAGCAGGTGACTTAGGCATTATAGAAACTCGGCTCTTGTAGCCTGTGCAGCATTACTGTTAGCACCCAAAGGAACAGCCAACACATTGTTCAGCACTTAGCCATTTGTGTGTGCTTGTTCGGTTGGCAGGATGTCAACAGTGTTCAGTTCATGCGACATTGGAGGGTACGCGGTGATGCTGAGTGTAAAAGCATTGCGTACTTGATTGACAAGGCCAAATAGCGCTTGTCCCTTCTGGCCAAAAAAGGGCAGACCAAATTATAACGTTTTCCACCCGTACTTTGACTATGGCTGATTGCCCCTAAAAAAACAATCAGTCAAGTTAGCCACTAAAAATGAGCATGTACTCAAGGAAGGCAACCAAAAGAAAAGAGCAGATTCGCTAGATCCAAAACTGATTCAGAGATCACTGTTTGTTTTTGCACGACAAAACCAGCCTGGGTCTCCTGAGCCTTAAAATGTGCTCTTTCTCCCTTAAGAAAAAGACGATGCCGGGCTGATATGAGCAGCCTCTTGTCAGACTGAGGAACAAAGTGGAAGAGTTTCCAACATAGATTGAGTCTCACCCTGAGGAATGAACTCATCTCCTCAGAGCACCAACAGCCGTGGTGTCACTCTACCAATGGCAAGAAAAAGTCCCACAGTTGCTAAAAAAACAGTTGCCACTGGCAGACTTTGGGCTTCCATACTGCCTGCCTAGTACCAACTCTAAGACTGAGAAACGACAACTTAGCTTTTGCCAAGTTTGAGGTGGAGTCTTTAGAGTTTAGGATTCAACTGCACCGACTCTGGTCTCAGCTACTCTTGCGTCCTAGCACTCAGTGGACAACCTTCAGGGCCTCTACTGGGAGAGATTGCAGTAGCAAAATGCTGAGACCAAGGCCAGCTACTCAGGTTTTCCTGCAGCTGGTGCCGTGGCTAGGCAAAGTCTCATCACAGACTTGCCCTCTTTGCCAGCTCTGACCTGCATTTTCGAGGCTCTAACTGCCAAAATATTACCACCTGTAGCATGAGCATTTGTTTCCTTACTTTGGTTTTGTTGAGCAATCTGTGAAAGGTGCGAAACTATTAGCCTTAGGACAATGTTCATAACATTTGTGATTTGAGCATTTTAGTGCCACCACATTGACTTTCATAAAGTTTGTGAAACAATTTAGTTGTTTTGTGGCAACAAGTCAACTCTCATTGGTAATGGGACTTGTTTTTCTGCGAGCCTTTGTTGTGCCCTTCCTTAGCCCTTGTTTAGTATATAAATATATTGTATAATCACGTATATATACATATAAGTATATACAGTAATATAATATGTATTCCCACGACCAAACAAGAGTGAAGCGATTGATTGGGAGATTTATGATAAATGCACACATGCACACAACTCCCGAAAAATTACCCGTTATCGGCCGTCACCAAACCCTTGCAACAAAATTGTATCAACAAATTTAACTATTTTTCAGTTAAGTCCTTTAAATATAATAATGATACAAAACGCATATAAACTTATTTAAATATGTTACCAAGCCTTTGAAAGGTTACCGCAAATTCCTAAAGCTATTATATTTACGATTATACACAAATAGACATTAATTTGTACGAAAATCGCAACAAAACGCTTGATGAGCTTGGTTTAATAAAAGTTAAGACCCGAAATTGAAATGCCGAGCGACAGAGAATAGAACGATAAAGTCTTGAACAGTTCACGAAAATAAAATGTGCACGGTTCACCAGTCTATAGTAATGTCGAATTGCCGAAGGTTTCGGCAATTAACATAGGAGGACAGAAATCGTTTTATTCTTGCTGATTTCAATTTTTTTCATTTGCAACTTCATTTGCCAACACATTTGAGTACTTTCGTATTCTAACTGATATCCAATGCAGTATAAGTACAGGAAATGACGATGATATTTTTTAATGGTTCTTATGAGATTATTACAATAGTTAATTATAAGTTTGGATGACTACAGAACAATGACTACGTAGTACAGATTTTCTAAAAATCTATATAGATATCACAATTTCGTGAAATTGTTAGCTATGACGTTTTGAAATGTAAACAAAATTGTGCATTGGCTTTATATTATTACTATATTAATAATATTGGTTATTCTAATAATGTCAGTGCACTTTACTTCTAATATTGGCCAATATTGCATTTCTCTTTTTGCAGGAAGAGAGATATAAATATATAATCTTTTCCTTTCATTATTACGATTTGTTGTACATAATGAAACCCACACCAAGTACATTACAGCTACCAATGCAGTTATCCTATTTGACTGCTAATATTGCATTTCTCAACCATCAGTACCCTTTCTTTTTTCCAACATCACTTTGGTCGTGGGCTGTATGACAGTGGAATTTCTAGTTTAGTTTTTAGTATTTACTTTGGTATTACTTTACTATGTGGTTTTTTAATTTAGTAGAGCCCTAGTTGTGATTATATAAACACATGTATGTGTATATACTGTGTATGTACATAAATATATGTACACGATATGTACATATCTATATTATATATATAAATATTTAGAGTGATTTGAGCGCTCTGGTGTCAGCACATTGACTTTCTTAAAGTCTGCGAGGCAACTTAGTTGTTTCATGGCAGGAAGTTAACTCTCATTGATAATGGTATTTGTGTCCCTTACCTGAGCTCTGAGCTGCACTGATGAGGCTTCAATAGCCGAATCAGTACTGTCTGTAGCATGAGTAAAATATATATATATATATATTTACATATACAGTTTGTAGAGATATATATAGAATATATGAGGATATGTATATATATATATATATATATATATATAAATATATATATATATATATATATATGTACACATGCTATATGTATATATAGCATGTACATATATACGTATATATATACATATAAAATTGTTTACTCACCTTGGTTAACCAAATTGGGTGGTAACTTCAGATATAACTCGGGTCTCCTACCAGAGACCTGGGAGTTGAGCATTCGCCTCAAGATCTTAGCTCTTCCCAATAGCACATGAGTTTGAGCACTCAACTGTTTTGAACCAATAGCCCGTTTGTTACCGCCTTGTCCTGGTTCAGCTACAGGCAGTGCAGACCTTGTTTGGTCAGGCGATTTCAAAACCGGCTTGGACTTGGTCATTGCACTCTTTATAGAAGTTGTAGACAATATACAGGCAAGGGTCTTGTCTAAAGACCTGCCAGAAGGGTGAAGTTGTTGGGGTTGGAACCTAGGACCCAATGATCCCTGTCCCAATACCTTACCAACTGCACCATCTGTCCCGTATATATATATATATATATATTTGGCTTGCCAAATATATATATATATATGGCAAGCCATATTATTTGGGCTATTTGGCTTGCCCAAATACCAACAACTATCAACTCAGGTGAGTTGCAGAAAAGTGCGCTATTGGGAACAGCTAAGATCTTGAGACGAGTGCTCAAACTCCCAGGTCTCTGGTAGGAGACCCGAGTTAGAGCAGAATTTACCACCCATACGGGGTATCTGGGGTGAGGAAACAATTTTATATATATATATATATATATATATAATGTAATATATAATATATGGAATATATAATGTAAGGAATTGGGCGCAACACCCGAGGAGCCAAACATCAGTTACTGGTGGATCGGACGGTCTGTCAAGACAGCAGGAAAAAGCAAACCAAACTTGCCATGGCTTGGATTGACTACAAAAAGGCCTATGACTCAATTCTCCATAGTTGGATACTTGAGTGCCTCATTATGTACAATGTTCACCCTGATCTTGTGGCATTCATCAAGATGTCAATGACCAAATGGAAGACGGAACTGGAGGCTAATGGCAAAAAGCTGACGAGTGTAAAAATTAAGCGAGGCATCTATCAAGGTGACTCCTTATCACCGCTGCTCTTTTGCATATGCCTAAACCCTCTTAGCAATATGCTGGAAAAGACTCAATATGGGTATCAGTTTAAGAGTGGCACCAAGATTAACCACCTCTTCTACATGCATGACATCAAGCTGTACGCTAACAAAGAAAGGGACATTGATTCTCTAATACACCTCACTCAGGTGTACAGCAAGGACATCGGAATGACCCTTGGTATTGAGAAATGTGGAAAGCTAATTCTTAAGAAAGGCCATTCTATGCTCATAGATGGCCTAAGAATGCCAAATGGTACCATCAAAGATATAGAAGAAGAGTACAAGTACTTGGGGATTATGCAAAGCAATATCAACCACAAAGCCAAGGTACGTCACAAAGCCATTACCGAATACAAAAAACGCCTTCGGCAGGTCTTACGCAGCCAGCTCAACGCCAAGAACCAAGTCATGACAATAAATACCTACGCACTGCCAGTAATAAGATATCCAGCAGGCATAATAAAGTGGATTGAGGAAGCCATCAAAAAAACAGATATAGCAACTCGTAAACTGCTGACCATGCATGGAGCACTCCACCCAAAATCTGATACTACTAGATTGTATCTTGATAGGAAAGATAGCGGTAGGGAACTCAAAAGTGTACAGCAGACAGTGAAAGAAGAGGAGCAAAGCTTCAAAGCATATGCAGCCTCCATGACCATTTCAGATAAGTTGATAGCTGAATTTCAATCCGCTGCTCTTACAACGGACGTACGCCCTGATGATGAGAAAACTGACTGGCAAACAAAACCTCTTCATGGTGCTTACCACCAACAAATATTTAAGGTTGGCGATCTTCACCAGGCATATATGCGGCTGAACAAAGGAAACCTAACGGCCAATACAGAGTCGCTAATCATGGCAGCCCAGGAGCAAGTGCTCCCAACAAGGCAACTCCAAACGAAAATCTATCACACTAGAGACGATCCTAGATGCAGACTGTGCAAAGATGCACCTGAGACCATCCAACACATCATCAGTGGATGCAGACAGCTAGCAGGGAACGCATACACTGAGCGGCATAATCATGTTGCAGGTATTGTGTATAGAAGTCTATGTGATGAGTATGGCCTTAATAAACCACAACACTGGTGGGAAGCTCCTGGTAAGGTCAATGAAAATGACCGCGCTAAGATCCTCTGGGACTTCTACATCCAAACTGACAAGCATGTCCTAGCAAACCAACCAGATATAGTGGTGGTAGACAAGGAGAACAAGAGGGCTACTATAATAGATATAGCAGTACCCAATGACTACAATATAGCCAGCAAAGAAAAAGAAAAGGTAGAAAAATATCTCCCTCTTGGAGAAGAAATTGAAAAATGCTGGAATGTAAGAACAACCGTAATCCCAGTAGTCATTGGGGCACTGGGCGCAATAACACCGGCGCATAAAATGTGGCTTGCCCAAATACCAACAACAATCAACTCAGGTGAGTTGCAGAAAAGTGCGCTAATGGGAACAGCTAAGATCTTGAGACGAGTGCTCAAACTCCCAGGTCTCTGGTAGGAGACCCGAGTTAGAGCAGAATTCACCACCCATACAGGGTATCCCGGGTGAGGAAACAATTTTTTTTGTATATATATATATATATATGTATATATATATTTATATATATACATATATATGTATATATACACATGCTATATGTATATATATAGTATATGTATAAACACAAAACGAAATATAAAAAAAATGTTTCCTCACCCAGGTTAACCCACATAGGTGGTAATTTCTGTATAAGTGGAGACTCACCAAACTGCTAGATTTATAAATATTTATAAGGAGAGACTCACCAACCTGCTAGATTTATAGATATTTATAAGGAGAGACTCACCAAACTGCTAGATTTATAGATATTTATAAGAAGAGACTCACCAACCTGCTAGATTTATAGATATTTATAAGGAGAGACTCACCAACGTGCTAAATTTATAGATATTTATAAGGAGAGACTCACCAACGTGCTAAATTTATAGATATTTATAAGGAGAGACTCACCAACCTGCTAGATTTAAAGATTTTTATAAGGAGAGACTCACCAACGTGCTAAATTTATAGATATTTATAAGGAGAGACTCACCAACCTGCTAGATTTATAGATTTTTATAAGGAGAGACTCACCAACCTGCTAGATTTATAGATATTTATAAGGAGAGACTCACCAACGTGCTAAATTTATAGATATTTATAAGGAGAGACTCACCAACCTGCTAGATATATAGATATTTATAAGGAGAGACTCACCAACCTGCTAGATATATAGATATTTATAAGGAGAGACTCACCAACGTGCTAAATTTATAGATATTTATATGGAGAGACTCACCAACCTGCTAGATTTATAGATTTTTATAAGGAGAGACTCACCAACGTGCTAAATTTATAGATATTTATAAGGAGAGACTCACCAACCTGCTAGATATATAGATATTTATAAGGAGAGATTCACCAACCTGCTAGATTTATAGATATTTATAAGGAGAGACTCACCAACCTGCTAGATTTTTAGATATTTATAAGGAGAGACTCACCAACCTGCTAGATTTATAAATATTTTTACGGAGAGACTCACCAACCTGCTAGATTTATAAATATTTATAAGGAGAGACTCACCAACCTGCTAGATTTATAAATATTCATAATGAGACTCACCAACCTGCTAGATTTATAAATATTTATAAAGAGAGACTCACCAACCTGCTAGATTTGTGGATATTTATAAGGAGAGACTCACCAAACTTCTAAATTTTACCACAGTTTATTTTATGAAGCCAAAACCAACTACGCTAACAGGTTGAACTAGTCGAAACAACAGCTTGGGGTTGTATGCTGTTTTTAAATTTACATTATTTGGCTGCAAGATGATAATGTACATGTAATTTGTGTATTTACTGTGCCTCGAAAACAAACAAGTGTCAAGGATTTAGTGTAGTTCAGTCATTTAATCCTTCATCTAACAGATTGTACCTAAAATCCTTAAGTTTCCAAAATGGAAAATTTTAGCAAATATAATACATAGAATGTAGATAAATTAGTTACAAACGCTCATAGTCAAATGTGAATCATAAAGTTAATTGTTAATGCAGAAGCTACCCTACAGCTCTTTCAATTGTCCTTTCTTTACAAAATTGCATAAGTGAAAGTGAATGTTCGAGCAGTAAGTGAGACTACATGTTGGAGCCCTGTAGAAACAAGCCATTATAAAACAAAAATGGCACTTACACTGGTCCATAGCTGCAGACATACTGATGGATTCTATTTTTAGTGCAGTGACTGTATCCACAGCCTATCTTAGAGGAAGCAGACCATAAAATCTGCAAGTAAATATGAAGTACAGCTCAGCTGCTGTAAAATAATATATACACTTAGGCAAAAGCTTCACTGCTGTATATTCTAGTCTCCATTGTGTGATAACTTCACTGTTGTATATTATATAGTCACCATTGTTAAATAACTTGACTGCTGCATATTTTATGTATGTAAGTATGTATGTATGTACGTATGTATGTACGTATGTATGTGCGTATGTATGTACGTATGTATGTACGTATGTATGTACGTATGTATGTACGTATGTATGTACGTATGTATGTTTGTATGTATGTACGTATGTATGTACGTATGTATGAACGTATGTATGTATGCATGTACGTATGTATGTACGTACGTATGTACGTACGTATGTACATACATATGTACGTACATATGTATGTACGTATGTACGTGCGTATGTACGTGCGTATGTACGTGCGTATGTACGTACGTATGTACGTACGTATGTACGTACGTATGTACGTATGTATATGCGTACATATGTACGTACGTATGTACGTACATATGTACATACGTATGTACGTACGTATGAACGTACCTATGAACGTACCTATGTACGTACGTATGTATGTACATATGTACGTACGTATGTATGTACGTATGTACGTACGTATGTACGTACGTATGTACGTACGTATGTACGTATGTATGTACGTACGTATGTATGTACGTATGTATGTACGTATGTATGTACGTATGTATGTACGTATGTATGGATGTATGTATGTACATATGTATGTACATATGTACGTATGTATGTACCTATGTATGTACCTATGTATGTACCTATGTACGTACATACATATGTACATATATACATACGTACGTACATATGTATGTATGTATGTATGTATGTACATATGTACGTACATATGTATGTACATATGTATGTACGTACGTATGTACATATGTATGTATGTATGTATGTACGTATGTATGTATGTATGTATGTATGTGTGTATGTGTGTATGTATGTGTATGTATGTATGTATGTATGTATGTATGTACGTATGTATGTATGTACGTATGTACGTATGTACGTATGTACGTATGTACGTACGTACGTACATATGTATGTATGTATGTAAGTATATACGTACATACGTACATACGTACACTTCCGTATGTGTGTACAAGTGTACAGGTGTACATGTGTACGTGTGTACATGTGTGCAAGTAAATATACTAGTATATCTGTGTATGTGTGCATGTGTACGCGCGTGTGCGTGTGTATGAATGTGTGTTTGTTTTATTTAATCAATCATGCATAGTAGAAATGAAAAGTTAAACAAAGTGAAGATGTAGCTATAATATTGATTAAGTTGATTAAACTTAGCTCTTACTTGTTAAAGCATGACGAGGCCCACACACGCAGTAGCACTGCAGCTAGTCGAACCGGTAAGCCCAAAGGAATTGGCAAACTCAAACATGTGTAAACTTATGTGAACTGATTCAATAAATTCTAAAGTCTCTAAAATATTATTTTTTAATGTATTTTGCGCTAAACTAAACCAAAGCGCAACTTGGTAAAATTGAACGGCATGTATTTACCTAAAAATAACATCTTTCAACAATTTTTTATAATACTTGATCATAAATGATTTAGGAGAGACTGATGCACCATAACTACACTAATGCATATTAATCTATGAGATGGCTAAAACTTAAGCTGAGAACCAATCTATTTAAGAAATACATTTTTATAATGAGACCTAAGTGAAACAAGTCTATGTCACACAATTCAAATATTAACAGTTATCATCAGATCTACAAACGGTCAGAGAAGCATTGAGTATTAGAGTCAGAAATCAGAATAAATATAGTATTCTCAAATATATTGAGCATTTATATTAAATGAAACAAGTTCCGATTATGTTTAGTAAGATAAGATTTGACTAACCGAAAGTGCATAACTCTCTAACTAATCCAAATCAATTCAGCTTCCTCTCTCATTAATTTTTATACGGACTGCTTGCGCTTTTACTAGTTGAAGGATATTTAATTTTGACTATTACAATTGAATAATCTCACAAACATCTAAAAAATTTGTAGCTATTATTTTCTAAGCCAATCAGCTCGCAGCGTAACCAGTAGTTAACACAATTCTTTTATTTTAATCATTTCGCACAAAAAGTTCTTTATATTTTAGAACACAAAAATTTATTTTCAGGCTTCGTTTGCGATAGCTAAAAATTATGATCCTTTTATGATGCGATTGGTCATGCAATAACTTTCAAATGTGAAATGTTGAGTGAATATGTTTTGAAGCTCACTTTTGACTGTCAACTGATATACTTTTAAATATTTCAATTCACTGGTTAAAGTGGGTCCTTTTTAAAAGAGCTATTATCTAGAGCAACTACATGTAGATAATAAGCTGTGTATGTAATAACTGCTTTACAAGTTAAAAAATAAATGCATTGCCTTTCCCAAAACCAAATAGAGAGGCAATTGTGCTTCTTAAAAACTGGAAATGGTTAACATATATTTGCATTCAAAGGCAACACCTTACCCTTTCACAACTCTTACACGCTAGATGACTCACAAAATTATCGAGTTGGTGCCAAACGAAAATGACAGAATTTATCCAGTCTTCCTGTACTGGAAATGGAATTTGACGTAGCCCGAACGAAAATCTTCCTGGTATGACATAGTTTGCTTCTACTGAAGGAAGAGAAGTAAATGCACAAAGATCAGCATACTTTTGAGCTAAGGCTGCCAGCTCTGCATCCCATTCCTGATAAGGAAATTAAAACAAGCAGAAATAAAATGCAAAAAGAGTGAACTGTTTATTAAGTTAGTAAACAAGTAGAACAATGATAGCATCACATAAATTATTATTCTGTAAGCAAAATTAACGCTAGGAACTGACCAACCTGTTAAAGGTTAACTCGCAACAAAACTCCCATTACAGTTATTTAGTATCAAAAGATTCACCATGTCTCACTCTGTTGTGTTGTAGGTGCCAAATATGTGGAAACGTGACTACAAGCTCTTTAAAGCTCATAAACAAACAGTGGTAGCCACCATCACGAAAACTCTGTAGTTTGGATTCTCTTTGTTTGGATGACGTTGTCAAACATTGTGGTTATTGTTTTGACACTTGATGTTATTACATGAATTGAAAAGCCAATAAAAGGCTCAATATAAAACATCTCGTAGCACTAGTTAATGAAAAACATTTTGAGTTCTTTTAAAAAGACTGTATCAAACATAGATGCTCGCTAATTTACAGATTTGTTTCAGCTTTCTCTAATCATCTAGTCGTAACTGGATCATGTGACCGATACTGCCTGTTAAAGAGCGCGGACAATTTCTGCAGCATTTTTCAACTATCACCAAGGACCGACAGGCTCGTCATGTTTATCAGAAGATAATATGCACTCATTCAAGTTATGGTTAAAAAATTAAACAAATCTTTACGGTAGGTTTTGAAATATCAGTGAGCAAAGTGACAGCATTATGATGGTGATAAAATTGACGCGTAATAACAATAGACATGATTTTATTGAATACGTGAAGTATATTTGTGAAAATATTTGGACGAATGAGGTTGCATGAAAGTGTAAACAGAAGCCGTCGTGTTCAACTACATGCATTTGAGCCATTTCAGAATGGGATTCCAGTCTACGGCGTTTTCGAGATGGCCCCAAATAACTGTTCGTTTTTGAGATTTTAAGAGCTTGTAATCACATTTCCACATATCTTGCACCTACAACACAGCAGAGTAAGACATGACAAATCTTTTGATACCAAGTAACTGTAATGGGAATTTTGTCGCAAGTCAACCTTTAAATATAGGCAAGTATATCATCACTGTATCTGGACCTGTACAACTGAATGACCAACAACTTACATTATAACTTATATTGAACTGGAGGAATGTAGTCTATAGAATTAAGCAGTATACATATAATTGTGGCCAACTAAGATCAAAGATGATTACGCATGTATGTAATAAATATTATATATTATGCGTAGTATAAATACACATTTTTTTGTATAAGTATTACCATTGATGAATACATCATTTTAAAGCAAACTATTCGAGTACCATGAATCCAACTAACAGCAAACAGAAGTATTGGAAAAAACAACTCACAGAAATGAGTCTTTAAGCAGTATGTTTATCAGAGACACGAAATAGTCAGCATGAAGAGGACAACAAGATGGTGGTAAAAGAAAGTTGAACAAGACCAACATGAGATGCTAAAGAAACCTTCTTGTTTATAGCCCATAGTGAAAACTATTTGTGGAGACTGACTTATTGATGCATTTATAGTTAACAGAAGTTCATAAAACCCGATTTGGAGTTAGCTCCACATAAGCATTATCGGCTTCAAACAGTGTTTCTACATAAATAAAGTAATTCATTTGCTTCATCTTCACTG
The DNA here is from genome assembly GCF_963576615.1 of Watersipora subatra. Lineage (NCBI taxonomy): Eukaryota > Metazoa > Bryozoa > Gymnolaemata > Cheilostomatida > Watersiporidae > Watersipora > Watersipora subatra. The sequence goes on along the minus strand of NC_088709.1, from coordinate 48,762,205 downwards.
CCATAGATATCTGGTTCTTTTTGGTGATTTAGTAAACTTCAATAGATTTACTTATGTATCACACATGTACATGTAATACATTGACAAAATTAGGACTTTGTTTTACTAATTTTTCTATCAAATAATTAATAACACTATTCTTCTATATTAATGAAAATACTATTGTACAGTTTAAAGAAAGCTATAGAATTTTTGATCAGTGAAAATATTTGATAGGTTAAATTAGTTTCACCTTCCCTGTTAAAGCACTTAGTCACAAAAACTGCTTATACTTGAAGTACAATTGGTGAATATAGTTTTAAAAGAGTAGCGTTTAATGATATATTTTTATTATAAATCACTTATATGTAATAAACTTTATTTTAATACACTTACCATCATCATCATGTTAGTAGCATTTACACTGGCTCTTATTTCATTATATCTGTTTACTATTGCTTGCTGGTCAGCATCGGAAACCCCTAAAAATCAACAAAATTATTGATATTTTAGGTATTGTCATTCTTCTTATTAATAAAAAAGGTAGAATCATGAAATTTTTAAAAGTTATTGCAGCTGCCTGAAAAAATTTAATTTAGAACTAAAAATATCATAATAAATTTTTGACATTGCTGAATGATAAGAACTCACTTAATATGTTCTCTGTTAAAACACACGCACGCTCGCACATGCACATACACATACACACACGCACCTATGAGCACACGTACATATACTACTCATTTGTGTATTTATCACACTGAATAGTGCTACTTACTTTAATAACAAGAATTTATGAAAATAAGCAGTCAGTTTTGCAATTTTATTGTTTATACAGATAAGTTTTACAAGAGTCTCATTGCAGACAGAAGAGCATAAGTTTCCTAGTGAACCAAACCTTTGCATCTAAAATGTTTTGAAGGAATTTAAAGTAAAGATAATTTACAGTAATTTACAGATAATTACAGTAATTTAAAAGTAATGATGAGTTGATCTAATTGTGACAGATAATAGTTTGAAAGATATAGAAGTGAGTAGGAAATTGATGAACAACTCTGTTGTTGAGAGATTTCAAAGAACAGATTTCATGAGGTGGTAATCAGTTCCAACTCATGTTTGACAGCATAAATGAATGTTTAAACAGGCATATGAAAGTAGGTTGTAGAAGGAAAGTGGTTATTCGCAGTACCATTGATGCCTTGACATAGGGCATGATTTTGAAGGTATATATCTTCCTAAGAGTAGACTGACACAGCTGAAGGAATTAGTGTAAGATTAGTGATGAGAATTTTTTTGGCAGAAATGAATTAATGAATTGAGGGTATAGGAAGGATAGAGGCAGGTAAAAAAGGTATAGTAAACGTATCAAAAAGAGAAATAACTTCTGACATGAAACAATAAATATAATACATAGTAAATATAATTTTGTAGCAGATACAAGTTGAATGGTTAGAAGGTAAAAATTTGTTTGCTATTAAGACTGAAGGAATAGAGACAGTGAGCTGAGATAGAATTATTCAAATGCCGTAGACAGGAGCATAGCTGGAAAAGCAATTATAAGCAATTGGCAATCAGCAATTAATAATTATCAGGAAAAGGTTTATTAGAGTGCAAAATAACAATACGGAGAAGTATGGGAGTGAAGACAGGACCCAGTGATGTAGGAGATAAATGTAGTAGCTCTTCAGACTACAGTATGAAAGTATGAAGTAGTCCCAGTAGCAAGAGTAACAATTCGTATGGGAAGAGAAAAATGTAAATGTAATGAGTGTTACATTGATTATGGAAGTAGTAGTAATATACTACCTCGAAGTATATTCAGTAAAAATAGTGAAAATAAAAGAACCAGAAAAAATGTTATGTAGCCTATTCTTGCTATGAAGACAAGTATGACATGAACCCATCACTATGCTGAAAAAGTATGCAGTGCTTGAATTTTAGCTAGAGAGATTACTGGATTTACATTTAATATTAGAGATGAGGTTTTGATCGTTTTTAACTGAAATATTAGTAGACTAGAAATTCCACTGTCATACAGCCCACGACCAAAGAGATGGCCAGAGATATTGGCAAAAAAATAAAGGGTACTAATGGTTGAGAAATGCAATATTAGCAATCAAATGGCTCTGCAGTGCAATAGGATAACTGCAATGGTAGCTGTAATGTACTGGGTGTGGGTGTTATTATCTACAGCAATAAGCAATAATGAATGGAAAAGATGTTTATATTTTCCCCCTGCAACAGGAGAAATGCAATATTGGCCAATATTAGAAGTAAAATGCACTGATATTCTTAGAATAATCAATTTTATTAATATAGTAATAATAGAAAACCAATACACAATTTTGTTTAGATTTCAAAACGTCATAGGTAGCAATATCGAGAAGTTGTGGTATTTATATAGGTTTTTAGAAAATTTATTTAAAAAGTGTTTGGTCATGACAAACAACAACAATGAAAATATTACACGTTTATATCTCTCCCTTGCAATAGGAGGAATGCAATGTTGGCCAATATTATAAGTAAAATGCACTGATATTATTAAAATAACCAATATTGTTAATCCCACGAGCAAACGAGAGGAGCGATGTGTGCGAGTTTTTATGATAAATGCATGTGCACACAACTTGCGAAAATTATTCATCAACAATGAGACGAACCCTTGGCTAGAAATTTCATCAAGAAATTTAAGCATCGGAATGTAAAGTCGTTAAAGTATAATAACGATACAAAACACATTTAAACCTATTTGAATATGCTACCAAGTCTTTGTAAACCTTCGGCATTATCTTTAAACTTACCCATCTGATCGGATTATACACAAATAGACAGATTTATTTGAACGAAAATTCCCACAAAAAGCTTGAAAAGCTCGGTTTAATAAAAGTTAAGACCGAAAATTGAAACGCCAACAAAGCCGTGCGACCGATTGTAGAACTATTTAGTAGTGCGTATTTCACGAGAAAACCGTGTTCATTTCACCAGTCTATGGTGCTGTTTACTTGTAATCGAATTTATTCGAAGGTTTTTGTAATAAACGTAGACCGTTTGAGGCGTAGACCGATTTACAGGTACGAAATTATGGTATACCGTTTATCAGCCTATGTTTTTTGTCCAATCACCGAAGGTTTCATTATTTAAAACGTTAGCCGAAATTCTTTACAACTTACGTACCAGCTAGGCCCAAACTACAACGCCCGTTTATGACGATAACATTTTTTTTATTTTGCTACATTTTTATACGAGTGAATGCTCCTACCCGCTTTCTGTTAAAGATCGCTTCTAATTTTGCATTTCAGAGTTATAATAAACATATTTCTTTATTGTTGTTGAATTACATACATTACAGTAAATTAGGCCTACAGCTTTATAACACTTTTATAACAGCTTTTATTTTGCTGCAGTTTGCAGAAATCTTCGAGACGCATGAATGCTCATAGGTTTTCTAATATTTCTGTATTACTATATTAACAATATTGGTTATTTTAATAATATCAGTGCATTTTACTTATAATATTGGCCAACATTGCATTCCTCCTATTGCAAGGGAGAGATATAAACGTGTAATATTTTCATTGTTGTTGTTTGTCATGACCAAACACTTTTTAAATAAATTTTCTAAAAACCTATATAAATACCACAACTTCTCGATATTGCTACCTATGACGTTTTGAAATGTAAACAAAATTGTGTATTGTTTTTCTATTATTACTATATTAATAAAATTGATTATTCTAAGAATATCAGTGCATTTTACATCTAATATTGGCCAATATTGCATTTCTCCTGTTGCAGGGGGAAAATATAAACATCTTTTCCATTCATTATTGCTTATTGCTGTAGATAATAACACCCACACCCAGTACATTACAGCTACCATTGCAGTTATCCTATTGCACTGCAGAGCCATTTGATTGCTAATATTGCATTTCTCAACCATCAGTACCCTTTATTTTTCTGCCAATATCTCTGGCCATCTCTTTGGTCGTGGGCTGTATGACAGTGGAATTTCTAGTATAGTAATACAGCAATAATAGAAAACCTATGAGCGTTCATGCGTCTCGAAGATTTCTGCAAACTGCAGCAAAATAAAAGCTGTTATAAAAGTGTTATAAAGCTGTAGGCCTAATTTACTGTAATGTATGTAATTCAACAACAATAAAGAAATATGTTTATTATAACTCTGAAATGCAAAATTAGAAGCGATCTTTAACAGAAAGCGGGTAGGAGCATTCACTCGTATAAAAATGTAGCAAAATAAAAAAATGTTATCGTCATAAACGGGCGTTGTAGTTTGGGCCTAGCTGGTACGTAAGTTGTAAAGAATTTCGGCTAACGTTTTAAATAATGAAACCTTCGGTGATTGGACAAAAAACATAGGCTGATAAACGGTGTACCATAATTTCGTACCTGTAAATCGGTCTACGCCTCAAACGGTCTACGTTTATTACAAAAACCTTTGAATAAATTCGATTACAAGTAAACAGCACCATAGACTGATGAAATGAACACGGTTTTCTCGTGAAATACGCACTACTAAATAGTTCTACAATCGGTCGCACGGCTTTATTGGCGTTTCAATTTTCGGTCTTAACTTTTATTAAACCGAGCTTTTCAAGCTTTTTGTGGGAATTTTCGTTCAAATAAATCTGTCTATTTGTGTATAATCCGATCAGATGGGTAAGTTTAAAGATAATACCGACGATTTACAAATACTTGGTAACATATTTAAATAGGTTTAAATGTGTTTTGTATCATTATTATACTTTAACGACTTTACATTCCGATGCTTAAATTTCTTGATGAAATTTCTAGCCAAGGGTTCGTCTCATTGTTGATGAATAATTTTCGCAAGTTGTGTGCACATGCATTTATCATAAAAACTCGCACACATCGCTCCTCTCGTTTGCTCGTGGGATAAGTCAGATTTGCAGTAAAAGAAGCTACCAAGGGTTTTAGAAAAAAACTGACAGTAGTTATTTGAAGGTGATTGAAGTAGTGATAGTAAATTTAGAGAGTAAATACAAATTATGGAAACTATGTACATGTGGGAAACGGATTGATAACAGCATTTTCAGGCATGACCGTGTTGAAGCCGCTGAAATTACTGGCTTCTGTAAATGTCTGAGCGTGTGTAAATGAGTAAACATTAACTCCAACGTTATTTCAAACCCCCGATTCTCAGCGTTTAATTTTGCTGTTTATTTTTGGGTAAGTACGAGTTATGTTTGTGATTGTTTTAATGACTGCTGCGTTAATAAATATTAAAATAAAATTAACTATCACTCAATATTTTATCGGTGCTTTAGTATTGCTTTACCGGTGTGTTACCTGTGTGTCACTATTGCATGGTCAAAAATGTAGTGTTAGTAAACCTGCACACTGCCGATCGGCTCTAACAATTAATCAGCATCATGAGAAAAGGATAGTATGAAACATTTCTGCAAACTAGATATAGTTGGCAGGGCTTCAATTCTGACATATGGGCCAGTGAGCATGTACTTATCTATTCATCGGATTACCATGTTTACAAGGTTTTTTAAGAGCTTAATGTTTGAGTTTGGCTAATTACTATAATTAGCAAATAAAAGTTATTATTTGCACATTTCACATTTTATAAGTTAATAGTGACACGGTTAGTTTAAACATTTTGGTTATTCGGCGTCGCATTCTAAATTTATGTATATAGCGAGAGCACAACTCTCACCAGAATTTGTTGCAAAGCTTGACTTTTGAGCACATGCTATATGATCTTTAAAATACAGGAAATACTTCTCTGCAATGCAGTCATCCACCGAAACCTACAATCCAGACACGTCGTAAATGTGCGCTCACAAAACAACATGTTAACAGAAACGCACTACAACTTTTGCTATGGACAATGTTTTTGAGTAATTCTGTTTAAATACTAAATTTTATTAACAATTTTAGATCAAAAAATGCACAGAAAGACTCGCGATATTTACAAATTTCTGGCTGAAAACGGCTGCAGAGCTTCAGAAATTATGAAAATTTTTACTCTTAATGACAACCATTTATCAAAAGGTTTTAAACAGTTTATTGTCAAAAATAACTAATGTTTACAAACAAATTTTCGAATTTATAAATTTTCAATTTATAAATTTTATTTGTAATTTATAAATCGTAAATTTATAAATTAAAATATCAATTTTGTGCCACAACTCTGAGTTGTTAAAACTCTCAATCATAGGCTGCTTCAGAATTTTCTAAACTGTTTAACGAATGTTTGCGTTAGCATGCCTGCTTTTAACTGGAAGTGCACAATCATCAACAGTAAAGGGTTCTGTAATCTCAAAAACTTAGGGCTGTTCTTAAAACTGCCCTCTTGACAATCGCTGATGAACATTAAGATTACTCAAAGCTCTAATTTAAGCCTCTATTGAATTAACTTGTTAAATAGCAATATGCCACGTTATCATATTCTATAAACATTCAACTTTTTCAGGGATCTCATGTTATAGTTACAACATCTTATGCCAGATAAAATTACGTGACACTTTATAAAAGACTTTCACACCTCTATTTAGTTTACCATTGTTCAGACTATAGCTTTTTGGCAAGAAAATACCCCTTGAAGGTTGGCTTCTATTGTTCATACTAATTCGTTAGATTTTTATGAAACATTTAGCTCACATTGACTATATAATATTAACTTCAAAGCAATCTTAGCAGCACAGCACCTGATGTAGAAACATATTAAATTGGAACTACTAAAAGAGGCATTTAACAGTTGACAGTCTGACAGCAAGTATACATGTTGTGAGTTGCCTCTTTTCAGTGATTTGTCACATCGTCAAAAGCAGCTGATTTTAATTGGTCAAAACTCCTAAAATAAACAGTTTGTATTAGTATAAAACTTCAGCTAAAGTTCACCTCATGAATAAAAGATAAATTGAGATTAAGTAACAAATTCCCACCTTCTTTCAATCTAAATATCCAAATTTATAAAATGTAAGATCATGACATAATACCTTAATACATAGTAGCTTAATAAATAACAATTAATAATAAAGTTATTTATAATTCATAAATTGAGATAATACCAAAGTCTGAACTGAAAATAGTGTACACTTATAATTGGTTTAAAAAAGGACAATTCATCGTTTGATTGAATAATAAAAACAAAGATATGGTTGATAGTAGTGATAGTAGTTAAGAGTAGACAGGTTATTACATGAGCAACGAGCAATATACTAATACAGAAGGCAGCCATTGTACATTTCCACGCTAGCTACAAATGTGTTTGCTGCAACATATAGGTTAATCCTTGTAATAGTTCAATTTTATGAGAGTTACGGGCAGATTGCCATGAATTTACTGCGCATTAAAAGAATTATTTAATTTCAATTAATTGTGTATTTTAGTATAGTTTTGTATAAATTTTTTTGTGTTCTGCCTTTGGAATGAAAACCTTGAAAGGTTTTTTAATTCAAATATTATTTGATATTAGAGTTTTTCTCAATCTATATATATTTCCCAAAATTTATCGTCGGTCGTTCAGTATGTCCAGCTATAGCTATTTAAATCTTGGAGTTGAAATTCCCCAATCTGCTAGATTTGAACTTACAAAGATCACAACCACAATTTGGTAATCCAATTGCTTAGCTACCAGTTATCAATGGCTCTTACAAACCACATCTCTCACTATACACTGTATACATTACCTTCTCGATAACATGCGCTAAATGACGTATTAATTAAAACTTAATAAATTATATTAACTCTATAAAAAAATGAGCTTTTTTGCATTTTTGTGAATTTCTATTCCCAGTTTTTCGTTAGGTTCTATTGCTAAATCGCAGTCAAGGTCAAAACTTTTTACACCAAAAATTGTATTATCTTTAGTAGGAATAGCCTCTTCATCCTCTATCCGCTTGGTCAGACACAGAAAGTCCAATATCCCATTGCTATATTTGTACCAGAGTCAAGAGGTACCAGTATCGTCGTATTCAAAGTTTTGATGGATAGCTTCTGGTGGAACATTAATCTTTTTATACACACACCTCTATGCAAGAATTGTTATTATTAATTCAACATATTAAAAATTTTTATTTGGTTTTTATTTGGTCATTACCAAATCATCTTTTATTGTTATCATAGCAAAACAGAATTAATTTAGCTATAACCTGCTAACTATTTCACATTTACATTTAAACACTTTTATATTTGTTCTATTTTTTTCCTAATTGATTTGAATACTGTACATGGCATTTTTCTCATGATATGAATGTAGAAAGTTGGAATAGTAACTGCTGTGATATGCTAAACAAAGATAAATTTTCTGTGCAAAGACTTTTATTACTCGCGCAACGCCGTGCATTCAGCAGTATAAATATATATATATATCTCAAAGTTTGTCTGTCGTTGTTTGTCGTTCACCTGTCTTGCTATAGCTACTAAATTCTAAAAATGATAAAGACCTTTCGTGCTGGATTTCAACTCATGAAGATTGCCACTGCAAGCTTTTAGACAAGTACATCTAACCGCAAGACTATGTCATTCGTACCATACTAATTGCTCTCGGCATGTACGGTCTACCTTTTTCGTCATTGCACATGATAATTATTAAATAATGCAGTGTGCCCACAGGTTACAATGCCCCTGTTGTATGCCCACAGGTTACAATGCCCCTGTTGTATGCCCACAGGTTACAATGCCCCCGTTGTATGCCCACAGGTTACAATGCCCCCGTTGTATGCCCACAGGTTACAATGCCCCTGTTGTATGCCCACAGGTTACAATGCCCCCGTTGTATGCCCACAGGTTACAATGCCCCCGTTGTATGCCCACAGGTTACAATGCCCCTGTTGTATGCCCACAGGTTACAATGCCCCCGTTGTATGCCCACAGGTTACAATGCCCCCGTTGTATGCCCACAGGTTACAATGCCCCTGTTGTATGCCCACAGGTTACAATGCCCCTGTTGTATGCCCACAGGTTACAATGCCCCCGTTGTATGCCCACAGGTTACAATGCCCCTGTTGTATGCCCACAGGTTACAATGCCCCCGTTGTATGCCCACAGGTTACAATGCCCCCGTTGTATGCCCACAGGTTACAATGCCCCTGTTGTATGCCCACAGGTTACAATGCCCCCGTTGTATGCCCACAGGTTACAATGCCCCCGTTGTATGCCCACAGGTTACAATGCCCCTGTTGTATGCCAACAGGTTACAATGCCCCTGTTGTATGCCCACAGGTTACAATGCCCCCGTTGTATGCCCACAGGTTACAATGCCCCTGTTGTATGCCCACAGGTTACAATGCCCCCGTTGTATGCCCACAGGTTACAATGCCCCCGTTGTATGCCCACAGGTTACAATGCCCCTGTTGTATGCCCACAGGTTACAATGCCCCTGTTGTATGCCCACAGGTTACAATGCCCCTGTTGTATGCCCACAGGTTACAATGCCCCTGTTGTATGCCCACAGGTTACAATGCCCCCGTTGTATGCCCACAGGTTACAATGCCCCTGTTGTATGACTTTTTGCTTCATTTCTCAAAACATAATGTTTCTTTTTGTCTTTGCTTGCCATTGCAGACAAACTTGTTTTCAGGTTTTTATGATATTAAAAATTTTTTTCTCGAAATTAAAACTTTATTAAGTTTTATTTAAAACTTATTTAAAATAAATAGTGATACACTAGTCGCCAAAATCTCTTTAACGATGTCTGAAAAAAATATACAATGCTCACTACTTCAGTTTAGCGTTATTCATTATAAGTTATAGTGAAAACGAATTCGAAAACAGACAAGTGATGAACTTTTTGAAAATGCCTTGTTTTAGTAAAATACCTACCAAAACTTAGTTGTAAGTATGTGTATGTGTTTGGTAAGATAAATTTGTTCAAGTTATATTCAATTTTTATCTTAAAAGCCTGTCTCAAAAGTAAAAAATTCCCACGGTACGTACTGCACGTAGTAAGTTGTAGTGTTACATTGTTTTTGCAAATGATAGTCACAATTGCACTAAAATCACTGTGGGTAGTTACTAATGTTTACATACATTATTTTGTTACTAATTTTTAATATGCATAGTGTGTATATAAAACTTTGATGGTTTTTTGCAAAGGTTGTTTGCATTTAATAATACCCATTGGCTCCTATACAACTGTATAGCATATTTTCTTTTGCATTACTGTGCCAACATTGAAATGAATTAAAATTATATACTTGAATACCAAATAATTTTTCATTGTAACTGAAGCAAAACAGACTTTTTTAGCTATTACTTGTTAATTACTTTACATTTACATCTAAACACTTTTACAGTTTTTTTATTTTTTCTTTTAATGTATTTAAACTTCACAAAATACATTTTCCATGATAAGAAGTTTAAAAGCTAAAACAGCAACTGTTGTTATATGTTAAATAAATATAGATTTTTTTCCAAAAATATATTTTTTTATTTCCAAGGCAACATTTAGCATTTAACTAGTCTTTATTTAAAAATAAGTCTTATTCAGGACCTTCTGAAGCAGAAATCCTAATGTCGCTACCAATTTTCGCAGTGGATCAAAATTACGGATATACAATCAATTTGAAAGTTACTACCTTTAACTTGTCTTTTGATGGATGAAAACTAATTAGCTATAAGAATGCAAAATAATGAGTTTCATAAAAATCTGTGAAAAAAACCTCTCTATTGTAACAAAAAATGTAATTTCAGCCCAAATAATTGATCAAATTAAAGTTTTATTAAATAAAAACTTTAAAAACTCAGAATTTTCCTGAGTTAGAAAAGGCATGTTAAAAGATTAATTTGCTTGATAACAGCACCATATGTTAATGAGAAGAGCTGCTTCTGACTTCTGAAAACTCATCTGGTAAATTTAATTGTTTAGGGTGTGTTGCAAAGATTAGGTAATAAGTTTATAAAAATGTTCATGCAAATATTTCTGCTTTTTATTCTAAGATTAATAGAAGATTTAGATAATTTTGTACTGGCTTACACCTACAGTAATTTCAATTTGGTTATGCATATAGATTAAAAACCACTAAACTTTGACTAAACATTCAGCTAAAGCAGTGAATATGTAAATCCAACCAATCACAGTTACCTGACTTGATGGAACAGTCACAAGCAGGATCAGAAGAACAACATCTAGTTGCTTCATGTTTGTTTCCTACAAGACATGTGTAAGTTGAATCTGTACGCTGTGTCCTTTTATATAAAATACTTCTATACTTCGTTAAATTTTAGTAAGTTACTAAATTGATATAACCAGAACGAAGATGTACTTGAAAGTAAGCTATATTTTGATATAAAGTTCCGATATTAAAAAACTAATAATTTGCTAGCACTTGCTTGCAACTAGTACTTACAAGACATTTTAATGACTAAAAAACAACCGATGAAGGTTTTTGTGGTTTATTTTATAAGATTTCCTAGCTCATCATGACTATCATGCAGTCAAATAATGATTGACAGTCGACTCCGTGAAATCATTTGGCAGGTATAAATATTACTTTACAGAAGTTTTCATTACAGATTCATGAAAGTAACTTGATAAACCTTTTTTATTACCTGACATGTTGTTTAGTACTGGCTATGAATGGTTTTGTGTCGTGCATTTAAACTGAAAATGTAGCCAACTGTTTACACTTTTAATAAATGTCTGATAGTTTTAGTTTAGTAATTAGTAACTGTGCCTGTTGGCGTTGTTTCAGAAGTGATGAGAGTTGCCTACCACTTGCTCACTTGATCACCTACCACTATTAGCCTGGCGCTCCAAAAGCTAGGTAATAAGTGCTATGCTTCTAATGATGGTACGCCATGACGTGATTTAAGCATTGTCTAGCTACGCTGTTCTAATAATAGCTATAGCTGGAGAGACACACCTACATACACATATATTGACATTCTTTGATAAATATACGTGTATATAGATGATGATTGAGTTTAAAAAGTTTAGTGATGAAATTGACTGTTTATGTACAAAATGGACTGTCTATGTACAAAATGGACTATGTACAAAATGGACTGTCTATGTACAAAATGGACTGTGTATGCACAAAATGGACTGTGTATGTACAAAATGGACTGTCTATGTACAAAATGGACTGTGTATGCACAAAATGGACTGTGTATGTACAAAATGGACTGTGTATGTACAAAATGGGCTGTGTAAGTACAAAATTGGCTGTGTATCTACAAAATGGGCTGTGTATGTACAACATGGACTGTGTATGTACAAAATGGACTGTCTATGTACAAAATGGGCTGTGTATGTACAAAATGGACTGCGTATGTACAAAATGGACTGCATATATATAGTACTTTATTGGCAATAATTTCATTTCACAAATAGAATTGTTTTTCAAATTAGACCATACAACAATAGTAAAACAAAAAAAGAGGGAAAAAAGCAACAGTTAGCCATTAAATTGAATAAATAGTCTGACAAATAGTGTTTAAAATGCCTTTCTCTGCTGAGAGAATGGATATTTGGTGGAAGATTGTTAAAGCAGCTGGCAATGACATTTTCAAAATGATTGTTAGTGATTGTATGCAATTTGTTCATATCACGTAAGTTGAAATGAGTTAAGAACCTGTAATTTTCATGTAAAAAACGAGGACACAAACCATAAAGAATCTTGAAACATTGAATTGAAGTAAAATGAATATTTAGCATAGGCAGAGTAAGAAGACACAGAGATTTGGAAAGATCATTTGTTGGAATAATATATGCAGGCATATGATGTAAATTTTGAAAAAAATATGTAAAAAATGTAAAAAATATGTAAAAAATGGGCTGTGTATGTACAAAGTGGACTGTGTATGTACAAAACTAGTAAGACTATTAACAACATGTTAACAAATGAAACATTAAAAATTCACTACAAATATTACTCGTCACGAATTCAAATATAAATATTTGAGGTACCTTTTTCTTTTACACATCTCTAAAACCAAAACTCTAAAACTTTCAAACACTGTCATAAGAATTGCAGACCTTACATTAGGATTATGTTAATGTCTATTAAATAGGAACACAATAGATAGCGTATTACTAGTGAGAATGAACAGCTATATTACTGTTTCTGCGTTGAATTGCCTCAGTACCAGAAATTGGTGTAAATTATCTCCAATTGGAAAGACAAATTTTGAAGATGAGTATTAAATACGTGTGTTTAAAAAGGTTTTTATAACATTTTATGTCTATTAAAAGTGAACAAGTTGCATTTTATTATTAAGCTGTAATACCTAGCTAATAAATTTTAAAAACCATACTACATATTACCTGAACCCTTTCCAAGTCTACATGTTACTTAAAATTCTGTCATTGTTGGGCTGTCTAGCAGGAGTTTGCATTAAAGTAAAATGGCATTCTAAATATTTTTAGTCGAATATGTGTTTTATTTTGTGATGATGTCACCGTTACAGGCTTATCATGCATAATTTTTTTGCAGAACTCTGATAAAATACTAAAGAATATGTTTAACATGCAAAGAGAAAACAACTACTAAATGCCTATTAGTCATGATTTTGCAGTTATACTTACTACATAGATAAAACATTGCTACCGTAATATTTAACCAGAAGACTGGGGCTATTAAATCTTCAAATAGCCATATGTAATTATCGTCCCTTTATGATTAGGTAAAAAGTTTGGCATTTAGGTGTTTTTTAATGAAGTATAATTAACTAGTCACCTCCAAGAAGTTGTTACTGGTAAAACTGGGGCTTCCAACTACAGCTACACTTCTAAGCTTATGTTAAGGCCATTTTGTTGCCACACTGATGACTTACATGTATGTACCAAATTGTGCTATATTGCTAATCAGTTATGAGTTGTGTAGGAATGCTAGTCATGCACTAGTTGTAATGGTAGTGAACCTGTGACTATATATGTAGTAAAGCATATTCCTAGCACTGATAATATTGATGACTTGATTGAAATTGAAACCGACCTACACAATTTTCGAGTAGCTGAGCTTTAATATGTTATTAAAACAAAATAAATTATAATGAGAACCCAGCATTGCTTTGCTTGCCAAAATATATTGACAAGCCGTGAATACAGCCCACAGTGTAAATAGCATAAATGTTCACGTTATACGTGGGCCTGTCTGTCATGTTTCGGTATAGTCAAATAACTTTTAATTATATCAAAATATGCTTGAAAGACATTATTTAGAATATCTAGAAAATTTGATTACCAAATAAAACAAGTTATAATATAACACTTAGATTACCGGTGTTCCGATAATACTAGAGAAAAAATTGCAGTAACAGTTGTTTTTTGCGTATATACATCTACATATATAAAACTGAAAGGTTTCTGACTAATTTTCTATGCATTTAAAGAACAATTGTTATCTTGGCCTTTCGAAGATAAATCGAGCATACATATATTTAAAAAAACTCGTGTGCAGTTGTTGGTTTTAAGATAGTTACCTTCAGGCGGTTCAGAGCTTTGCAATATTGACGCTATTGTACTGAACATTAGTACCTCGTCTCACTATTAGCAACAGTGACCATACAGTGCATCCTCGAGATACGATATGTATCCGTTCCAAGGTTGGATTCGTATAGAAAAAAATTGTATGTAGGGGTATAGAAACCATTGTAATTATACAATGCAAAATAAAAATGGTAAAAATTGTCCAAAATTTTATAAAAATGCTGTACATATTGAACATTAGTACCAAAATAGTATGTTAACTTTAGTAACTATACTTACCTACAGTAGCTGCATTGTATTAAGTGCCCCTAATGATTATGATCTGCAATACTGTAAAACGCAATATCATAATGTGTGTACCAATTGCAGTACGTACGGTAAAATGGTTTTACCTTTAAAACCTATAATACAAACTTTCAGTTCACTTAAAATAAATTTAGCTTACTAAACTTACACTTGAAACTAAGCTTTAGTATTTTGTTTTAACCATTTTACTGAATTTCAACTTTATATCACGAAATGTTTATTCTTCATCAGTTGCTGTCTTCACTTTCACATTTAGCGTGTCTGGTTAAAACTTTTCTCAACGTAATTCAACAAGAAAGGCCAAGCGATGCAGTTATCGAAAGCGGCCTCTCGCACACTTGACCATTTAACTCTTTCCCTACTAAATTTATGTCGAGCTCTGCCGGAATTCATTGTTTCTATTCACACAATTGTTGACATAACATCACTATTTTTGTAATAACTGGAGAAAAAATGAAGATGTCAATTTTGTTTAAAAAACAGGTCGAAGGAAAGATATTACTTTATTGGAAAATTAAAAACAAATTCGAATTAATATCATTTGAAAGCGGTAAAATATTTCACAAACTTTACCAAAAATGTATTGCCAGCGATTTTGATAGTAGTATTTTGACTGTCACCTTAATATTCGGTTCCTATTACAGTTTTTGGCATAAAATACATGCACTAAAAGAGTCAAAATCACTCAATATAGAATTATGGGAGTATCGTTAACTAGGAATGTTAGAAACTTCTATATGTTAAACGGTTGTGGTAGTCTTTTTGTCTGTGTTTTTTTCCGTGGTGAACTTTCTGATTGATAATCAATGAGCCGCTAGTGAGAGGCCTGATGATCAGTCTATATTGTTAGCAACAAGCTTGTTGTCATGGAGACCAAATCTTATTGGTCTATCCAAAGCGAAAGCTGTGTAATCATACATGTAGATAAACAGACGCACTGTCTAAAAGCCGATGTATCGGCTTCTGGCCACAAAGACAAGGTAACCCGAGCCGATACATCGACTTGCAGTTGTGAAAGAGTTAATGGCCATCGAAAGAAAAAAATTTTTATTTACTATATAAGATGTCCATACCTTTGGAGTTACGTGAATTGAGCCGGTACATTTAGCGAGTGGAGCAGAAAGAAGGCAAAGGCGCATCAATGCTTATTATGTTAGTGTACACTTAAAAAGTAAATTTAATGCGTAATGAGATGGAGTATTTTTGCAGGCTAAAAGAAGTTGTCTAACCCTGTCCAATTTTTCGACTGGTTTTGAAAGAAAAGGTTTAACGCTTTAGGGTCATGAAAATCAGAAGTGGCCAGGAAGACACAGCTTTCCTGCTGGTGCAGAGAGTGCTCTAAGATAACAACCTAATTAGACGCAATGTAGAAGATAACTTACTTGATGACTAATTGAGGATGATGCTTGCTGGTGCAGTGTAAATTCTGGAGCAATGCAGACAATTGCTAGCGAGCTAACGCTTGTAAAAGGAGGTAAAAGGTGTGGTTTGTCCTGTATGAAATGTGCACAAGACTCAATGTAACCATGCATGCAGAAGTTTGTTTGTATTTATATCCTAGAATGCAGAGCTTTAGCAAGTTCTAGAAAGTAATGTGGATACGTCAACTATCTTGAGTAGATAGTTAGTTATCAATGAGTTACATACACACGGAGATGGCCTACATATGATGATTTGTAATTACCTAACAGAAAACAAGCCTGCCTGCAAATACATTATTAAAAAAGAAAATAAAACATAAAATCAAAATGAAGTCAATAAAACATGAATCAAAATAAAACATGAAATAAAATAAAACACGAAAAACATGCCACACAAAGAAGATAAATTAATGATATGCATTATACATACATTGTACAGTATTGTTTTTTGTACCAGTCAACTGCAGTAAATTAAACCCTTGAAATTTTTTGCTGATGTAGGTTTTTCTGTCACTTCTACTTCCTTACCACTGTAAATGGTTGCTCCACTTGAATGCTGATATCATGCATAGCCTCCAGCTCCTTCAAGTCATCAGTCCTTAGCTCCTCCTTGTATTTGCTTTAATGAATTTTTTGTTTTAATAACAATAATCACAATTGTTAATGGATCCTTGAATTGCTTATTGTATCCTTTGGCAATATTAACAATACGAGCGGAAGGAATTCTTCCTTTTTATTTATGACCTCCAATCATTTTTCCTTTGTCTTGTAACGTTTGTATTAGTCTCAGATTCCATAGCTAACAAATTAAACATAGATACATGTAATTATATAAAATAAATAGAATACAAGTTTATAGTAAAATGGAGCATAATGCTAAAAATGAATATTTGCTATTGCTTACGCACTTTTTACAAAATATCCCACGTGAAATGCTGACCTGAAAGAAGTCGGTCCATCGTGTCTTTTTTAAACGTTGTGAAAATGTTTTTGGTTAACGTCATTTTGGTGTCTTTGTTATTTTGACGTATGTAATAGGCACACCGACTGCCAAAATTGAACTAGGGTAAACATTTTCATGAATTCATATGGTGAAATAATATTTGTATGATGAAGTAAATTTCTCTTCATGTTCAACTTTGTAAGATGAAAAAAAATCGTAAATCAGAGTAATCATCTCCTGAGGGTGCTCTGTACTGTCATAGAAAAATATAAAGAAAAATTACTGAAATTTTCTTCTCCATTGATTATTTTTGTTGCCATTATTTGAATTGTATTTGGTATGGTCGCTTTAGTTTTCATGGCGCAGGAGCGCCTTTATGTCTAGAAAAAAATTGAACTCTAGCTCCAAGTCTAACCATTGGATGGTTTTCACTCAAAGAAAATCACAACAGTACAGTTTTCATCAAGTATTGTTTTATCAATAGCTATAGTATTCATGACACTAGCACATTTATTGTTGCAGTGTGCTATGAAAGCATTTCCAGAGGATAACTAGTTAGGTAATTTCATTTAAAAATTTTGTGTTGTAAGAAAAACTCGGAAAGATCATGCCAATGTTTTCTGTTTAATATTTTTCGTGAGTGAGTTACCAAGACAAGTTTGATTAATTCAATGAGCTCATTATGTTTCTGAAAACCAATTGCCTTTTGGCGGCTTCAAATGAAATTGATGACAACATCCTCAGTTATTTAAAAATCCAAGTTCTGAATGAAATGCTCAAAAGTGAACCTGATTAGTCTAGGAACATGTTTGCTGTAAGGGTGGCAGCAAGTGCTAATTAAAGTTTATCTGGGTTCTAATTACTAGTTTTGATAGTGTCGTATTGCTATGTCATAATCAAGTTTACCAAACCAGTTTTATCATACATAGTAAATATTTCTTATTTAAATTTTAATCAAGTAAAACACAAAAGCTACATTGAAAAATTAACACATGTTCAGTATTAATAATTAATAATAAAGCAATTTGAAAAGGCTTACTCTAAATGCCACAAAACTTTTCTAATGGTCTGAACTGTATCAAGTTACAATTTCAACATAATGCTAATGTTAGTTTGCATAATGCCTAATACTAATTTCAAGTTAAAAAAATTTAATTGTGTAAAAATATATTATTTTTATGCAATTAATTAATTTTTAATTTTTTTATTTTGTATTATGTTGTTTGAATGAAAAATCTATTAATTAGATCACATCATTATTGACTGATAATGATCACTCAAATCTATTAGTTGTTGACATTTGTGATGACCTGCAGATCCCACACAATATTCAGTCTAGTCCTCATCTGTTTTGTCATAGCTAAAAATTCATCACTCTAAACTTTCAACAAATCGGATATACAAGGGCTGGTGTTCTAGATTTTTAATAAGTGTGAAACAATAGACACTTCTAAATGGTAAATACAAGTAGCTCATACCGAAAAAGTTCGCATTATAAAGATTTTATGTTATTCAAACCGTATAGTAGATGTAAACAGCCTTCATTCTAAGATTGTCTCAAACTCACTTCTTTGAACATTAAGAAAGAACATCATCAAAACTAACTTTTTAAATTAATGACGTTGCAGCAACTGTGATATTAATGGTTTATGACAACAACTTTCTCATTAATTTCATCACTTTCACATAGCTTAGATTTCATAATTATAGTAATTTTCTGTTATGTTAATGGGAGCTCACTTCCTCATTTTCAATTTCAATTGAGTTTTACAATTTCTTTGGCAAATACACTGAAATAGATAAAAATGGTATATGAAATCAAGTTAGAAATGGTATACTTACTATCATAAGAGCTGTACGTTAATTTTTTTTTTCAAAACTAGGTTGAGTAGCAAATATAGATTTCAACAAGACTTTAGTTTGTGAAAACCAGGTTGATTAACCAACAAATGTACAATTACAGTAACTGCATGACTACTTTTAAGTAATCTTATGGATACTTATTCTCTATGTTTCAACAGCAACACACTAGTCTGTCAGGATATCAGTATATACAATATACATCCAAGAATGTTGCTTTCTTTTCCTCATACAGTGAAAGAGAAACTGATAATTTAAAGACAAATGTTATACATCTCTCATTATTCATATCAAATTTAAGAATTTTCTTCACATTAAATATTTACGATATATTAGATTTCTTACATATTAGAAAGCAAAACTTTTACATAAGTTCCTTACTTTTAATGGAATTTACTTCATTGAAGGTTCACAGTATTGGAGCATCTGCTGTAGTGAAAATCTACATATTTGGGAAATAATGATGCAAATTTTTTTCATTTTATTTTAGCTCAAGCACACTAAATAACAATTTTTTCTACATCTGCCATGCCTGTTGAGTTGACCGCTACTGTCAATAGTGAATTATATAAGTTCAACCGAATTATAATCTCAAATGCCTGAAGTTGTACTGTGAATATTGAAAAACCTCAAAACTAACCATACTTTATGTATGATCAGCAAGCTCACACGCGAGTATCTATCTCTACGTATTAAACTGAGTTCAACCACTCAAACCAACACCACTAACTTTCCTGGTCCTTTCTACCTTAAAAATTATTTATTTGTAATTTATTAATTTTGTATAGGACAGCTTTAGAACTTAAAGTTGATACATTTTTTATGTTATTTTGAATGTCATTGTATGTCGTACGTATGTTGTATGTCGTACGTATGTTGTATGTATGTTGTCTGAAGTGATGAATGTTCATGATAAAACATTGTATCTTGTTTAGTTTTTTCCACAGAGTTGGCCTAAACCATAAAAATTTCTGATAATCAACTAAAAAATAAAAACATTTTTGAAATAAAAGATTATGTTAAAGAATGAACCAACTAAGTTTATGCAAGAAAGTTTTCCCACATGATGGTGTAAGGATGTAAGCAAGGCAGTCAAATGGACTTCTCTTTTATGATCGAACCAAATAATAAAGAAAGGAATAAGGGTTTGGGGTGAAATAGTAAAAGTGATAGTAAACTACATGTATATTGAACCTGAACTAAATGAACATATTTAGTATATATATGCTTTATATCGATTAACTGCCTGTATTTTAATTCACTATCTTGATATGTTTACATTTGGTTATAATAAATATTGGCAACCTATCCACTCCTGAACATTAAAAACTTTTTTTCTGCTTATCTTTTACATTTTCCTTGCTGTAACTAATTGAAAACTTTGAGGATTCCTTATTGACTTGATCTATATTTTTTTCTTTTTTGTAAGCTGGAACTAGGCTGTGTTTTTAGAGATATATATACATATTATTTTATATCCCTCACTATCTGTCATTCTATAAGCATATCTTTTGATTTTCTTAACTTTTCAGACTCGAACTTGTCTCTATAAGTTTGCAAGTTATTTGCAAGAAAAAATGTTGGCTCGTTTTCAATTGCGATCATGTTAGCTCAAGTTCACACATTGTAGTTGGTGTTTTTCATAGGTAGTCATAACCTAGTTCAGGTTTAAACCAGAGAGTAAATAAATATACACTTGATGTTGAATCATCAGCTAAACATGCATTGTATGAAAAAATACTCATGGCTGACATCAAGTATAGAATTGTGAACAAGCATGGCAAAGCATGGATTTATAAAAACAGCATTTTTTCAGAAGCAGGTATGTTTGTATATGGATATACCACTGTTTTTGAAGAGAAGGTGTATGGCTTATTATAATCTCAATCAATAGAATATATCATGTTTTGTGTAACACATTGAATCAATGCAATTACTCATGCTCTGTGTTACACGCTGACCTAATCTCAATTATAAATTAATTACTCAATACTTTGCATAGCAAACAGGTTTATTTAAATTCGGTACTATATGTAAATTTACTTACATTTTGAATCAAAGTAGATCTACTCATACTTGGTACCACAAGTAGACTTACTCTGTCAAATAAGTATAAAAGTCTTTATACACTTCTTCTGTATATTGTTATATTGTGCAACATTGTGTATGTTACAGATGATGTTTATAATGTGAATGGTACGTTTTAATGGTATAAATATTCATATTAATTGAAAATAGTATAGCTGATCATACCCTATGCCCTGTATTTTATTAAATTATACAATGTTTGTAATGTAAATGATCTGTATTATTTAAAGTTATTTGTATGCCGGCATAATATGATACACACTTAACTTGTTTCATGCAAGTTAGGTGTGTATCAAGTTAAGTTTTGTTGCTCAATCGTTCCATAATGTTACAAACTCTGCACCACAAGCATTTTCTCTCAAACTCTGTTCTAAAGTTATAATACATGCACATCCTCTTCTGTATGATTAATAATTTTATCATGAACAATTTTGACATAAGTTCACTTTTTTGGTAAGTCTGGTATGCAATTAGCCCTAGTTTAAACAATGCTCTGACCAAATATTCACGAGTTCTTCTGCCAACAAGTAGTGTAATATTAAAAGATTTATCATACCTCTCTTTCTTCTGATGCCTTTTTATAGGGCAGTTTATTTACATGTTTATATGTAAAGTGCTATCATATACCTGCTGTAATTGAACCTTTCATACAATTTATCTTAATAATACGTAAACTGTGCTCACTCTGTAATATGACTTTCTATTGTTTGTTGTCCTATGTGTGAGTCAATCTAAACACTGCATTATCATACTACGGTGCACTCATACCTTGTATCCTGAGTATATTTACTACTGCTAAGTGCCATGTTTTGGTTAACTCATGCTCTACATCAGTTCTTTGTTTGCTTGGACTCTGTATCATGCAGTTTTGCTTATGCGCTTTGTTATTAATACAGTTGCTCCTGCCTTATAGCATTAGTAAGTCATTTATTGATTTGTGTCACAGGGATAACCGATTTGGTGAATCGTGTACTGATTATATATGTTACTAGCTGCATTACCCGTCTACAGAAACAGATTCATGTGCAGCATTGGGTTTATTGAGAGTTGTCTTTCATACTGTAAAACAACTCCAAATATGCAGTCTATTGAAATTGTTGTCCTGATCAGAGAATGCATGCACATATACATGTCAATGTTGGTGAGAACAATGGAAATCTGCAATGTGTCTTACAGATACATAGATGTGTGTAAAATCTAGTAAATATTCTAGATTCATGTGTTTAGATTCATGCATCCGTTCACCCTCGTCTATACTTGCAGTTGACGATTGCGCACTTCTGCTGCTGAGCCCACGCCTCGGCTGACAGTTTTTACCCACCGTGCAGTTGACAATCATGTTTTTGCACTCACCTTGCAATCAATCGCTTTGCACTCACAATCAATCACCTTGCAATCAATTGGCCCGCACCCGCCTCACAATCTATCGCCTTGCACTTTCCTCGCAATCAATCGCCTCGCAATCAATCGCCTCCCAATCACCTCCCACTCCTCTCCCAATCAATCGCCTCGCACTCAGTTGCCTCGCAATCAGCCGTTTTGCACTCACCTTGCAATCAATCACCTTGCACTCGCCTTGCAATCAATCACCTTGCACTCAGTGCTCAAAATCGGGGGGTACGCAGGGGTATGGCGTACTCCTAAGAAAAATTAGTGGGGGTACTCCCTAGGACGCGTACCCCTACTATAAGGTTGCTCATACCTTATTAAATGCGGTAAAACCGGAATGAAGTGAAATATTCACACAACGTTTTTTCCTTTTCTTTCCGAACTTATATTAGCTCGAGGTCATTACACCAAAAACAGTGCGCGTTTTTGGGATGAGAGAATTACGCTACTAATCTTTAATTTCTTCAGTCAAATTTTTGCTAATATAGCGGATCAACTAGATTGTTTGGTTAAAACTATGAGAACCGATCAGTTTTCTATCAACTGACACAATCGACGGGACCCTGTGTCAGCCGCCCTGTGGAACCCTCGAATAGCTTAAGATTAATCATTGCTTGGATTCTTCTCTTGTGTTTTGGATGGTAGATTGGAATAAATTCTTGCTTATTATACTAGTTTCTTTATTTCTTTCAATTCATAATAAAACAGCATGGACCAATAGATAACTTCTTTAAAGGTGAGTAAGAATTAGCGACTGTCATGAAGGTAGAGTCTGTTTTTAAAAAAATAGTGAGTGACTGAGCTTATCATATAATAATATTCATGGTGGCTTGGAGATGGGACTGTCTTGTGTCTGGGGTCTGTGTGTACTGTCCATAGGGTCTTTTGACTCACTCACATCTCAACCTGGAGTCTCCATAGTCATAGAGCACACAGGTTGTGCAGCTAAGCCCACTTTTAATTTCTTAGTAAACACAACACAGGGTTTTAAGTTATGGAAAACAACATAATTTAGGGGCATTCATGCCAAAAAAACTTCCGGGGGAGTACCCCCCGACACCCCTCTACTGAGAGGATGCAGCGCCATTATCAGACTCACCCTGTGAGCGGCGAGCAGGGCCGTTGGACCTGGACACCACCCTCCTGGCATGACAGTGAGTACCCCCAATAATCTCTCTCCATTTCAGACACTGCTTGCACTCGCAACCAATCTTCACACAACCGATTGTCTAGAACTCAACTGCTTTTCAATCAATCCCCTCGCACTCGCCAACTCATTCATCCAGAAAACCGCTCTTGGAGACTCTCGCTGTACTTGGGGTGAAAAAGGTCCCCTGCGCATCCTTGAGTGACGCCACAGCCCCAAGCCTAGATGTGCTACCCGGCGTTGCCAGGGTAGTAAAAAACGTCTTTGCACAGAAAATTGATTTATATTTAACATATAACAACATTTGCCATTCTAACTTTCAAACCACATATCATGAAAGAAGTGTTGTGTGTAGTTGAAATAAATTAAGAGAGAAAATAAAACAACTGTAAAGGTATTCAAACCAATGTAAATTTAAAAGTTTATAATTTCCGACGACCTATATTTTTTGATAACGTATAGTGGAACCTCAGTTCTCGAACATAATCAGTTCCAGAAAGTAGTTCGAAAACCGAGTTGTTCAAGATCCGAAACAATTTCTCTCATTAAAATTAATGTAAACTTTAATCTGCTCCAAGGCGAGAAAACAACTTCGGTACAGTATTTTTTCAACATTTTACACCATAAGCTGTACTTGTACCTGGGTAATAAAAAGTCTGCACAAAAAAATCTATTTGTATTTAACATATATAACAACATTTGCCATTCTAACGTTCAAACTACATAGGAAACATGAGAAAACATGATAGGTAATGTATGGTGAGAAAAGTGTTTTGTGTAGTTGAAATAAAGAGAAAATAAAAACAAATATAAATTTTATCAAACTTTGTCAAGGAACTGTAACTTTCAAACTTCATATCATGAGGAAAATGTTTTGTGAAGGTCAAAGAAATTAAGAAACAATGTAAAGCAACTATAAAAGTGTTTAAATGTAGATGTGAACTAATTAGCTGGTAACAGCGAAATCAAGTCTGTTTTGATAGGATTACAATAAAAAATATTTGGTAGTGATACTATTAATACGATCTGAAAAAAGTAAGATAAAAGTGCTGAATATGTTGACTTAATAATAACAATTTGTGCATACAAGTATTTGTGTGGGTATAAAAAGTTACTGTTCCATCAGAAACCATCCATCAAAACTTTGAATATGATGATACTTGTACCTCTCAACACTGGCTCAAATGTAAACATGGGATATCAGGCTGTCTTTTTCTGGTACTTCGTCTGATCAAATGAAGAGAGAATTTAGATAATACAACTGTTTGTCTATCCACGTGAAAAATATTTCTTTTTACTGATTTAGAAATCAAAACTTACAATAAACCAGAAATATTTGTGCAACACTCATTTGAAATTAAAGTGACGTGTTTAAAAATTACAAATTAAAGAATAGGTAATGGTAGCAAACAATTGGTTTTTCAACCATTTCAAAAAATAAGGAATGCAAAAGTTACTATTAGTTAATAATCAAAATTGCACATTTGGCGTGCACTCTTGGACTATATGCTTGTGCATATGGTATACGCTATATGATAAGTGCATGAAATAATATATAATACACCCATGTATATATATTTACACCTATGTATATATATATATATATATATATATATATATATATATATATATATATATATACATATGCATATAAATATATACATGTATATATATAAATTAGTAGAGATTTATATAATGTACTTTTGTCAGCTACTGGCAGGTTCTTGATCACCTAATCATCAGGCTGTAGATCTGAACTGAAACAAGATGGTGACTTATCAAATATCACAATCTGTTGGTTAATTGGGAAACTTTGTTGTGCTATGCTTGACCTTTTACTGAAATTACAGAAAAGATACATAGAAATGTCAAAAAGATGAAATGAAAATTTGCTGAATATTTAATTCGTACAATTTGAAAATAACAATTGAAGCAAACAAGAAAATTGTCAACTTTTTAGATGTAACTCATGACTTAGCCAAAGGCTCATACAGTCTATAAAATAAACCTAACAACACTACTTTATATGTACAGACTGAGCGACCACCCCTTGCATAACTAAAAACTTTCCACCTAACAAAAATAAAAGACTGAACAGACTTTTTTCTAGCCAACAGATTTTTGGCAAAGCAACTATACCAGACAGCACTGACAAACAGGGGATATAACCACATATTTATTTTTAAAAATACAATCTGAGCTGACAAAAAAGGCATACTAGACGACAAACCATAACTGGGTATGATCTATCATTTAACCCAAATGTTAAAACTAACTTCGGAAAAGAATTTCTGACTTTGATCAACCAGTGCATACAAAAGACAACTCCCCTACATAAAATATTTAATACGATACCATAGAATTGAGCTAATCTACTGTGCCTAACATTAAAAACAAAATTGAATGCCATAACAAAGGCAACTTTCAAAACCACCAGCAACCGACATCAAGAAATGCAACTGCCGAACGAAGTCAGGCTGACCACCAAAACTGTTTTCAGAAGAGAGTAGTGTACAAAACACCAGTGACAAGACTAAACCATAAAACTTACTAGAACTAGGTGGAACTTTGTGAAACCGACTTTAAAACAATATACTATAATCATAAAATCAGTATATGCCTAAATAATAGCAAGAAATGCTACTAAACTAGGTAGACATATAGTGTATGTGTGCTGAAAGACAGAGAGATCAACTTCAAATTG
Organism: Watersipora subatra; assembly: GCF_963576615.1. Taxonomy (NCBI): domain Eukaryota; kingdom Metazoa; phylum Bryozoa; class Gymnolaemata; order Cheilostomatida; family Watersiporidae; genus Watersipora; species Watersipora subatra. The sequence goes on along the minus strand of NC_088709.1, from coordinate 48,735,940 downwards.
AACTGAACTATTATAATACTAAAGTGCCTAAATCATACAGCAACTTGAGCAAAAAGTGCAATTGGTGTCTTTCAGAAAAAATTTACATTATTAAAAAACCTGACATGCCAACACTTAATGAATGAACTAAAATTGTCTCAGTATGACCTCACTCTAAGAGTTATCTTCTTTGTGATTTTGATAATAAGCCAATAAGGGAAAAGCAAAACCCAACAATCACGTTACAGATAGGGATGTTTAAAAATTTACCATCTTGTTTCTGTTGAGATCTGCAGCCTGATGAGTGTGTGAGCAAGAAACAGCCAATAGCTGACATAAAATAATTACACTATCAAATTTTCTACTAATTTATACTGCTACATTCTATGTTGATCAATCTGCTTTTAGCTCTAGGTATGATAGATGCCAACATATTTAAATACATATATGTATATTTAAATATGTATATACATATTGAAATATATATTTAAATATGTATGTATACATTTAAAAATATATTTAAACATATATATATTTAAATATATATATATATACACATATATATATATATAAATATATATATATATATATATATCAAGTCAATCAGAGTTGTGTATGAAGTTAATTGAAAACTACAGGTTAAAACCATTTCTACTAATTGTTTCATGCAATCGGGTTGGAGTCTTCAGGTAGAATCTATATATATATACATGTATATATAAAAAAAAGAATTTCTTCACCCCGGTTACCCCGCATGAGTGGTAAATTCTGCTCTAACTCGGGTCTCTTACCAGAGACTTTTTAGTTTGAGCACTCGCCCCAAGATCTTAGCTGTTCCCAATAGCGCACTTTTCTGCAACTCACCTGAGTTGATCGTTGTTGGTATTTAGGCAAGCCACATTTTATGCGCTGGTGTTATTGCGCCCAGTGCCCCAATGACTACTGGGATTACAGTTGTTCTTACATTCCAGCAATTTTCAATCTCTTCTCCAAGAGGGAGATATTTCTCTACCTTTTCTTTTTCTTTGCTGGCTATATTGTAGTCATTGGGTACTGCTATATCTACAGTATTATAGTAGCCCTCTTGTTCTCCTTGTCTACCACCACTATATCTGGTTGGTTTGCTAGGACATGCTTGTCAGTTTGGATGTAGAAGTCTCAGAGGATCTTAGCGCGGTCATTTTCATTGACCTTACCAGGAGCTTCCTACCAGTGTTGTGGTTTATTAAGGCCATACTCATCACATAGACTTCAATACACAACACCTGCGACATGATTATGCTGCTCAGTGTATGCGTTTCCCGCTAGCTGCTTGCATCCACTGATGATGTGCTGGATGGTCTCAAGTGCATCTTTGCACAGTCTGCATCTAGGATCGTCTCTAGTGTGATAGATTTTCTTTTGGAGTTGCATTGTTGGGAGCACTTGCTCCTGGGCTGCCATGATTAGCGATTCGGTATTGGCTATTAGGATTCCTTTGTTCAGCTACATATATGTCTGGTGAAAATCGCCAACCTTAGATATTTGTTGGTGGTAAGCACCATGAAGAGTTTTCGTGTGCCAGTCAATTTCCTCATCACCATCAGGGCGTAGGTCCGTTGTAAAAGCAGCCGATGGAAATTCAGCTAGCAACTTATCTGAAATGGCCATGGAGGCTGCATATGCTTTGATGCTTTGCTCATCTTCTTTCACTGTCTGCTGTACACTTTTGAGTACCCTACCGCCATTTTTCCTATCAAGATACAATCTAGTAGTATCATATTTTGGGTGGAGTGCTCCATGCATGGTCAGCAGTTTACGAGTTGCGATATCTGTTTCTTTGATGGCTTCCTCAGTTCAATTTATTATGCCTGCTGGATATCTTATCACTGGCAGTGCGTAGGTATTTATTGCCATGACTTGGTTCTTGGCATTGAGCTGGCTCCGTAAGACCTGCCAAAGGCATTTCTTGTATTTGGTAATGGCTTTGTGACATACCTCGACTTCGTGATTAATGTTGCTTTGCATAATCCCCAAGTAATTGTACCCTTCTTCTATATCTTTGATGGTACCATTTGGCATTCTTAGGCCATCTGTGAGCATAGAATGGGCTTTCTTAAGAATTAGCCTTCTACATATCTCAATACCGAAGGTCATTCCGATGTCCTTGCTGTATACCTGAATGAGGTGTATTAGCGAATCAATGTCCCTTTCTTTGTTAGCGTACAGCTTGATGTCATTTATGTAGAAGAGATGGTTTATCTTGGTGCCACTCTTGAGCTGGTACCCATATTGAGTCTCCTCCAGCATATTGCTTAGATGGTTTAGGCATATGCAGAAGACCAGCGGTGATAAGGAGTCACCTTGATAAATGCCTCGCCTAATTTTGACACTCGCCAGATTTTTGCCATTAGCCTCTAGTTCCATCTCCTATTTGGTCATTGAAATCTTGATTAATGCCACAAGAGCAGGGTGAACAATGTACATACTGAGGCACTCAAGTATCCAACTATAGGGAATTGAGTCATAGGCCTTTTTGTAGTCAATCCAAGCCATGGCAAGATTGGTTACATGACGTATATATATATATATATATTATTCTATTTTACAAATGCAATAATATATATATTATTGCATTTGTAAAATAAATTATAATAAATTTATATAAATATTTATTATAATATAATTTAATTATAATATAATTTATAATAAATTAAAATAACTATAATAAATTTTGCTAATAATATTAGCAAAATTTAGTATATATATATTATAAGTTCAAAATTTTGCTTAGAAGGTTATATATATATATATAACCTTCTAAGCAAAATGCTGGAGGAGACTCAATATGGGTACCTCTCTACTGGATACCTCTATGGGTACCTCTCTAGTCTACTCTCTCTTTGGGTACTCAATATGGGTATATATATATATATATATGTATATATATATATATATTTATATACATTGATATATATATCTATATATATATATACATCGATATACATATATATGTATGTAGATATATATAGGCCTATATATATATATATATATATAGGCCTATATATATATATATATATATAGGCCTATATATATATATATATATATATATATATACACATATATATATATATTTATATATATATGTACTGTATATATGTATTTATATATATATATATATATATATATATATATATATATATATATATACTAGAAATTCCACTGTCATACAGCCCACGACCAATGAGATGGCCAGAGATACTGGCAAAAAAATAAAGGGTACTGATGGTTGAGAAATGCAATATTACCAATCAAATGGCTCTGCAGTGCAATAGGATAACCGCAATGGTAGCTGTAATGTACTGGGTGTGGGTGTTATTATATACAACAATAAGCAATAATGAATGGAAAAGATGTTTATATTTTCCCCCTGCAATAGGAGAAATGCAATATTGGCCAATATTAGAAGTAAAATGCACTGATATTTTTAGAATAATCAATTTTATTAATATAGTAATAATAGAAAAACAATACACAATTTTGATTACATTTCAAAACGTAATAGGTAGCAATATCGAGAAGTGGTATTTATATAGGTTTTTAGAAAATTTATTTAAAAAGTGTTTGGTCATGACAAACAACAACAATGAAAGGAAAATATTACACGTTTATATCTCTCCCTTGCAATAGGAGAAATGCAATGTTGGCCAATATTATAAGTAAAATGCACTGATATTAAAATAACCAATATTGTTAATATAGTAATACAGCAATAATAGAAAACCTATGAGCGTTCATGCGTCTCGAAGATTTCTGCAAACTGCAGCAAAATAAAAGCTGTTGTTAAAGTGTTATAAAGCTGTAGGCCTAATTTACTGTAAGGTATGTAATTCAACAACAATAAAGAAATATGTTTATTATAACTCTGAAATGCAAAATTAGAAGTAAAATGGCAAGCTACTGTGTACTATACACAGTTTGAAAGTTGGTTGCGTTGAATGTAGAATGGTTTTGACAAGCGATCTTTAACAGAAATTCTAGAATTCTAGAAATTCCACTGTCATACAGCCCACGACCAAAGTGATATTGGAAAAAAGAAAGGGTACTGATGGTTGAGAAATGCAATATTAGCAGTCAAATAGGATAACTGCAATGGTAGCTGTAATGTACTGGGTGTTATTATATACAACAAATAGTAATAATGAAAGGAAAAGATTATATGTTTATATCTCTCCTCCTGCAAAAAAAGAAATGCAATATTGGCCAATATTAGAAGTAAAATGCATTGATATTATTAAAATAACCAATATTATTTATATAGTAATAATAAAAAACCAATGCACAATTTTGTTTACATTTCAAAACGGCATAGATAACAATATCACGAAGTTGTGATATTTATATAGATTTTTAGAAAATCTGTACTACGTAGTCATTGTCCTGTAGTCATCTAAACTTATAATTAATTATTGCAATAATCTCATTAGAACCGTTAGAAAAAATATCATCGTCATGCCTTTACTTACACTGCGTTAGATTTTTAGAAAGTCTGTACTACGTAGTCATTGTTCTGTAGTCGTGCAAACTTATAGTTAATTATTGTAATAAGAAACGTTAAAAAATATCATCGTCATTTGCTTGCCTTTACTTATACTGCGTTGGACATCAGTTAGAATGGGAAAGTATTTAAATGTGTTGGCAAATAAAAATGAAAAAATTGAAATCAGCAAAAATGAAACTATTTCTGTACTCCTATGTTAATGGCCAAAACCTTCGGCAATTCGACAATGCTATAGACTGGTGAAAAGTGCATGTTATTTTTTCGTGAAATGCGCAAGACATCTCCATACTTCATCGTTCTATTATCTGTCCCTCGGCGTTTTAATTTCCGGTCTTAACTTTTATTAAACCAAGCTTTTCAAGCGTTTTGTGGCGATTTTCGTTGAAATTAATCTGTCTATTTGTGTATAATCCAATCGGATGGGTAAGTTTTAAGATATTATCATAGGTTTACAAAGACTTGGTAACATATTTAAATAGTTTTAAATGTGTTTTGTATCGTTATTATACTTTAATGACTTTAAATTCCGATGCTTAAATTTTTTGATGAAATTTCTTGACGAGGGTTCGTCTCATTTTTGATTAATAATTTTCGTAAGTTGTGTGCGCATGCATTTATCATAAAACTCCCACACTTCCGCTCCGCTCGTGTGGTCGTGGGATAATTATATATATAAATATATATGTACATATATATATAGCTGTGCTAGTTATATATGGCTTTGCTAGCTATATATAGCTGTGCTATATATAGCTGTGCGATATATATCAATTTTCTGTCCAAAGAGCTTTTAAATACTCGGGCAACAAAGCTAGCACAGCTAGTTTATATATAGCTGACCTATATATAAACTAGCTGTGCTAGCTTTGTTGCCCGAGTATTTAAAAGCTCTTTGGACAGAAAATTGATTTGTATTTAACATATATATCAACATTTGCCATTCTAACTTTTAAGCTACATATCATGAGAGAAATGTTTTGTGTAGATGAAATAAATTAGGAAAAAAATATCAACAACCGTGAAGGTTTTCAAACTTTGTCGAACGACTGTAACATTCAAACTTTATATCATGAGGAAATGATTTGGTGCCGAACAGGTTCTCTTCTTTGGAGGCATTAGACAATTTTTAATTTCTTAAAATACATGTATTTAACAGATCAATAGAAAAATATGACAAAATTTGGTAGTATTTTTAGTTGAAAGTTCATGAGAACATTGTCTGCCAAAAATCGTTGAATGAAAAATTATTAATAATAATATTAAAGATTGGAAACTAAGTAATAAAAATGTGACGGTGTGCTGTCGTCACACTTATGGGTTTGGCGTAAAACAACACGTTCACTTTAAACGTTAAGCAAGATATTATATTTGAGTCAGATACAGTGTGTACATCGCAATCACACATAAAGAACTTCTGATATAAAGCTAAAAATGGTTCTTTTATACAAAAACTGTAACAGCATGATTGACGTCAAAGTATAAATTTTGCCAAACACAAATTGGTATACGTGACGCACAACATTACTAACAATCACTATGGCTTTTACCGAGCTATGTCTTGAGTTCACGTCATGAGTGAAAGTGCTAGCCCATGTGCTTCCATATACCAACATATACAGCCTCCCTAATCAATCAAGCTCCGGGACTTATTTAGTAAGTTGTCAGACTGGTGAACGGGAGGTTTCAAGATTAAAATTTCTGTGATACAGATTCATTGTTCCAACGTTTCAAAGACATGACCAGATGGACATATACACAAACATCAAGAAATATGCACATAGACTAGCTGTACTACTCAGCGTTGCCCAGGTAATAATAAAGTCTTTAGGCAGAAAATCTATTTTTATTTAACATACCATATTCATCATTTACCATTCTAACTTT